>NW_020838058.1:2323814-2386087 GCF_003676395.1 Aethalodelphis obliquidens | reverse complement strand
AAAAAAAAAAAAAAAAAAAAAAAAAAAAAGAGTTCACCAAAACTACATGGTTCAGATATCCATTTCTGTTTAACAAACACCACCAAAACAATAGCAATTTTTAAATTTCTCAGGATAATGTGGGTTGACTGGGTTCAGCTGGATGGTTTTCTGCTCCATGTGGAGTCTCACCTGGGGCTGCCATCAGCTGGAGGCTCCATTAGGCTGGTACATCTGAGAGAGCTCACTCACATGGATGAGCATTGGTTCTGGCTTCTGCTAGGGGCTCACCTGCGGTTGTTGACTGGAGCACCTTGGTTCCCCTCCAGATCCCTCCATGTGTAGGGTTACCAGATTATATTTAAACCATTTAAATTTGAATTTAAAATAAACAAAAAATCCTTTTTTGTGTAAAGTTGTCACACGTAATATTACTTTGTTCATCTGAAATTTAAGTTCAGCTGGGCATCCAGTATGTTTATTTGCTAAATCTGGCAACCTTAGGGGAGGAGCCTGTGAATCTATAACATTAAGGACAGACCTTCTGAGGTGACCCTTCCACTGGGACTGGTCTGGAAAAAAGAAGAGTTCATATATGGCAATAAAGACAAAAGCTGTTAATAACTGATGCTGGTGGAATGAAGGAGAAATGGACACTGCCACACACTATTGGTGCCAAATGGGCATATCTGTTTTTTAAGGCCCATAGTATCATGGCTGAATAACTTGAATGGCTTTTGATACAGAAGCCCTCTTTCCACCAACAAGGGAAATTCATATGAGGGTTTAGAAAAAGATCCCCAAGGTGATTCTGACCTGCAGTCTGGTTAAGGGGTCCCAACTGAAGGGGGATGAGGACCACATGAGCTCTCTGATTGATGGAGGAAAGAGCTACTATTTATGAAGTAGGTTGTTTAGAGGGGCCCAGATCTAGGTTCTTCATGTTAGTGACTGGATTTAATCTCGCAACAGTCCCACTAGTGATGTATCACTATCCTCTCTTCATGGATGTGTGTGACTCCAAAGCAAGTGCTCTTAAGCACAGAGACAAATGGCAAAGAGGTTGTTCCCCACGCCAACTGCCAGAGCCAGAGGTGGGACATGGCAGCCTGGTCACCTTTAGTTGCTGGTGGCAGAGCTTTAGAAAAGGTATTAGGACATGTACTGCTGAGGTGGTTAATCTCTGTTCTCCCTGTGTTAACCCTCCCTGCAGCAGGAAGCCAAGCCTGGTGTTCCTTCCCCCTGCTGCATGGGAGGTTTGTGACCAGGCTGGAAGCAGAAGCTGTCTGAAGTCAGTGTTTCTTCTGTCCTTTGTGAAAACTTATGGAAATGATTAGGCTGCTTGTACCTGGTAGGGAGGAAAGGGCATCTGAGGACACAGAGAGGGAAGTGAGATTTCTCCCAGAGAGGGATGAGGGTGGTTCCATGGATAGTCTATCAAGCCTGAGCATCTAATCATGACAGATTTTCTAGTGTGGATCTAGGGATGTATGGAGCAGGAATGGGATTCCAGATTTTGCCCTAATCACAATATACCATGCATTCTCAACAGATGACATCATCCCCAAGAGGTCAGAGATTGGTTCTTGAGGTTAGGGTTTTCATAGATATTACAACGGTCTGTGAGCTTCCAAAGGACCACAGTACATAAACAGATAAACTACATCTGGAGTATTAAAAATTTCACATTCCACTGGGGAGTGGGGTTGGGGGTAATTAGGCAAAAAATGTCTGAAAGGGCTCCTGGAGGGTGATAATGAAAGAAGACTGACAAACTCTTCATATACACAGTGACCTCCTATGTAGATGTTGGTGTTGGTGATGATGATTGATGATGATGAGAATTAAGTATGGGGATTATGTGAATGACTGCTTTCTAAGATGGTGGGTAAAAAGGGATCGGTCAGAACAGATGTTTCCTCTGAGAAAGATGATATGGAGGGTAGGAAATTAATGTAAACAAATGGTACTCTAAATTGTATCTCCTTTACTCTTAACACTTATTCAGTTACCTATTTAATCCTATAATTTAAACATTTCTTTTAATTTATTTATTTATGTATTTATTTATTTAATTTTTGGCTGTATTTGGTCTTCATTGCTGCGCGCGGGCTTTCTCTAGTTGCAGTGAGTGGGGGCTACTCTTCGTTGTGGTGTGTGGGCTTCTCATTGCAATGGCTTCTCTTGTTGTGGAGCACTGGCTCTAGGCACGTGGGCTTCAGTAGTTGTGGCATGCAGGCTCAGTAGTTGTGGCTAACAGGCTTAGCTGTTCCAAGGCATGTGGGATCTTCCTGGGCCAGGGCTCGAACCCATGTCCCCTGCACTAGCAGGCAGATTCCTAACCACTGCACCACCAGGGAAGTCCTTATTTAATCCTATAATTTAGATAAGGGTAAGAAGTTAGGAGACGTGAAGTAAATCAGGGGAACTGCTTTGGACACCTGCTCAGTACGTGAGCTTGAAATTACTCTAAAGCTTTTCCCATTGTATCCTGAAGCCACCAGGGCTCTAAATACTCTAATTTCTCTGGACACTGGCATTCAATGTTGTCCAAGGTATTGCTTAATTTATTAATAATGACCTATATTACTGTTTTTTTTACTGAAGTATAGTTGATTTCCAATGTTGTATTAATTTCTGGTGTACAGCAAAGTGATTCAGTTATAGATATATATATACATATATTCTTTTTCATGTTCTTTTCCATTATAGTTTATTACAGGATATTGAACATAGTTCCCTGTGCCATACAGTAGGTTCTTGTTGTTTGTTTTACATATAGTAGTGTGTATATGTTAATCCCAAACTCCTAATTTATCACTCCCTCCCCACCCCTTCCCCTTTGGTTACCATAAGTTTGTTTTCTATGTCTGTGAGTCTGTTTCTGTTTTGTAAATAAGTTAATTTGTTTCATATTTTAGATTCCACATATAAGTGATATTATATGGTATTTGTCTTTCTCTTTCTGAGTTCATGTAGTATGATAATCTCTAGGTCCATCCATGTTGCTGCAAATGGCATTATTTCATTCTTTTTTTGTGGCTGAGTAGTATTCCATTGTATATACATACCACATCTTCTTTATCCACTCATCTGTCGATGGACATTTAGATTGTTTCCATGTCTTGGCTATTGTAAAGAATGTTGTTACGAAGAGTGCGGTGCATGTATCTTGAATTAGAGTTTTCTCTGGATATATGCCCAGAGAGTGGGATTGCTAGATCATACGGCAACTCTATTTTTAGTTTTTTAAGGAACCTCCATACTGTTTTTCATAGTGGTTGTACCAATTTACATTTCCACCAATTTAGGATTCATGGAGATCTAGGGAGAAAGTGAATATGAAGATGCAACTGAATGGGTTTCCAAAAGCACGTTAAATAGTGGAAAATCACAGCAAAATATAACATTGACAGATGGAGTTTTCAATAAAGTAGCTATAGTAGTTATCTATGTAGATTTCAGTATAGATATAATGCATAAGGCAAATGTAATGTAAAGGGGAGAGGGTAAGGGGATCTATTAAGGTGAGGTTTCTATATATCAATTGAAGTGGTAACATAATGATTCTGAGTATTGATTCTGAATAGACTGTGAAAAGTTAAGTAGGTAGTTTGTAATCCACAGAGCAACCACAAAAATATTATACAAAGAGATATATTCAAATTCAGAATAGAAAATTAAAATGAAATACTAAAAGGCATTCAGATAAGCCAAAGAAATGGGAAACAGGGTAATGAAAAACAGAGAGGACAAACAAAACATGAAAAATAAAGTGGTAGATCTAAATAGAAACATATCAATAATTAATTGTCAATGGTCTAAATACATAACTAAATGACTTAGATCATCAGACTGGATTTATAAAACAACAAAAACCAAAAAATGGCCCAGCTATATGTTGTCTACAAGAAACTCCCTTCAAATATAATGATACAGGTAGCTTAAGAGTAAAACAATAAAAATACACCATACAAACACTGATCAGAAGAAAGCAGGAGAATCTATAGATTCTTTACATTATCAGACAATGTCGACTTGAAAGCAAACACAGTTACCAGGGATAAAGAGAGTCAGTCAATTCACCCAGAAGATACAACAATTTAAAATATGTATTATATCTAACAATGGAGTCTTAAAATACAAGAGGCAAAACTGACAGAACTGAAAGGGGAATAGACAAATCCACAATTATAATTGGGGTCTTCAATACGCCTCTCTCAGTAATAGATAGAATTAGTAGACAAAAAATCAGCAAGGTTATAGATGAACTGAACACCACCATCAACCAAATAGATCTAACTGACATTTATAGAACAGTCCACCCAAAAACAGCAGAATACACACTCTTTTCAAATGCACATGGAACATTCAGCAAGATAGACTATATCCTGAGCCATAAAACAAACCTTAACAAATTAAAAAAATTGAAACCAAACAGAATGTGTTATCTGACAATAATGGAATAAAATTCTAGAAATTAATAGTAGAAAGATAACAGGAAAATCTCTAAGAACTTGGAAACTGAGCAAAACATATGAAATTAATTCATGCATAAAGAGGAAGTCTCAAGGGAAATCAAAACTATGTAGAACAGAAATCAACTATACTTCAATTAAAAATACATAGAACAGAATTAAAATGAAAATAAAAGTGAAAACCTACAGCTATCAAAATTTGAGAGTCAGAAAACAAATAGGTGGTTGTCAGGGTTGAGGTGGGGAGAATGGGCTGACTACAAAAAGACACAGGAGAATTTTTTGGCATAATGGAACTCGTATATCCTGATTATGGTGTGGTTATACAACTGTATTCAAGTGTACATATACAAGTGTATGTACTTTTCAAGACATAGAACTGGACACTGAAAGGAGTGAATTTTATTTTCTCTAAATCATACCTTAATGAAAACAATTTAAAAAGCACATATCTTGTTAAATGAAGAACATAAGTAGCAGATCAGTGTTATTCTGTGATTCTAATTTCATATCTAACAAATAAATCATTTTATGTGTAAACCACTGTATCTATTTATGTATGTGCATTTAAATATGCACAGAAAAATGCATGCCAAATACAAATCAAACAATAGCAGTGGTTACCTTTGGGGAGTGAGATGCAGGAATATTGATTAGAAAAGAGACTCACTTTGTCCAGCTGTGAAGCATTTTAAACCACACATAAATTATTTATATTTATAATCCATTATGAAACAATATAGATGGGAGATATTCTGAAAGACGGTGAGGGTACTGAGGAGAATAAAAATAATATTCATTATTCACTTAAAACACATTTGTCTAATTCTTCCTTTCACTAAAATTAATGCAGGAATGATAATTAACTCCATATGGTTTATGAGTTAAAAATGCAAAAAATAAAATCAAGTTCAGTGGATACAGCTAAAAATTTAAATAAATATGAACTATGTTCCTTCAGAATTATAGTTCATTAAGGGAAGATGTTATGCCCTTGGTGAATAATAATGATATCTTTTAAGAACATCAAATGATCAGGAACTGTGACTGGGTATGATTATAATAGGGAAAATGTTATAGGGGAATATGGGCCTCTTGTCATGAACAATTTCCAGGTAGGTTCTAACCAGTTTTTTTTGGTATCCTGTTCTTCCCAATGGCTGTCATTCTTTTAATGGTTGTGCCCTGCCTCCTTCCTTCCTGTCTCAGTTAGAACCTACTAGGCTAGGCCCAAGATGGTGGAAGGTTTGACTTCCAGTAGACCTTGAGCCTCATTATATGCTCATTGTAATATATTAGCATATGCCAAATGACACAGCCACCTGCGCCATGACAGATCCCAGGCCATAAAAGGCCAAAAAGTGGGTAGTGGCCCAAGTCCTGGAATCCCCACCCCTTCTCCAAAGTAGTTGGAATAATTCTCCCACTTATTAGCCTATGAAATTACCCAGCACATAAAAAACTAACCACTCCATATTTGGGGGCCCATTCTCACCATCTGAGATGGCCCCCACTCTGTCTGTGGAGTGTGTATCTCTCTCAATAAATCTACTTCTTACCTATCACTTTTCCTCTCACTGAATTCCTTCTGCAGTGAGACATAAAGAACCTGAACTTCATTAAGTCCTGAGACCAGGTGTACAGTTTTAGCTGGGAGACTGTGGATTTGAGTACCTTCCTAAGCCATAGATTGTGGGTTCAAGTCCCATCTGAGGTACAAGTCAGGTGGGTTCAAGTCTCATCTGAGGTAAGATTGGGTTCAAGTCCCAATCTGAGGTGCATGGTTTCAAAAACTACAATGAGGTATCACCTCATTGTCAGAATGGCTATTATCAAAAAGTCTATTATCAAAAAGTCTGCAAATAATAAATGCAGGAAAGTGTGTAGAGAAAAGGGAACCCTCCTACACTGTTGGTGGGAATGTAAATTGGTGCAGCCACTATGGAAAACAGTATGCAGGTTCCGCAAAAAACTAAAAATGGGGCTTCCCTGGTGGCGCAGTGGTTGAGAGTCTGCCTGCCGATGCTAGGGGAGATGGGTTCATGCCCCAGTCCAGGAAGATCCCACATACCGCGGAGCGGCTGGGCCTGTGAGCCATGCCACTGAGCCTGCACGTCCAGAGCCTGTGCTCCACAATGGGAGAGGCCACAACAGTGAGAGGCCTGCGTACCACAAAAGAAAAACAAAACTAAAATAAAAATGGAGATATCATAAGATCCAGCAATCCCACTCCTGGGCATATATCTGGAAAAGACAAAAATTTTAATTCAAAAAGATGCATGCACCCCAATGTTCATAGCAATACTATTTACAATAGCCAAGACATGGAAACAAACCAAGTGCCCATCAACAGATGACTGGCTTAAGAAGACGTAGTACGTATTTATAATGGAATATTACTCAGCCGTAAAAAATAATGAAATATTGCCATTTGCAGCAACATGGATGGACCTAGAGAATATCATACTAAATGAAGTCAGACAGAGAAAGACAAATATTATATATCACTTATATGTGGAATGTAAAAAAATAATACAGATAAATTTATTGACGAAACAGAAACAGACTCACAAACACAGAAAACAAACTTATGGTTACCAAAGGGGAAAGGAAGAGAGGGATAAATTAGGAGTATGTGATTAACAGATACACACTACTATATATAAAATAGATAAACAACAAGGATTTACTGTATAGCACAGGGAACTATATTTAGTATCTTGTAATAACCTATAATGGAAAAGAATCTGAAAATATATACATATATATAACTTAATCACTTTGCTCTACAGCTAAAACCAACACAATATTGTAAATAAACTATACTTCAATTTTTAAAAACCTGCAAAATGTTGCTGAAAGAAATTAAAGACAGAAAGAAATGGAAAGACATCCTGTGTTCATGAATTGGAAGACTTAATATTGTTAAGATGGCAATACTGCCCAAAGTGATCTATAGATTCAAAGTAATTCCTATCAAAATCCCAATGATATTTTTTGCAGAAATAGAAAAATCCATCCTAAAATTCATAATGGAATACCAAGGGACCCTGAAGAACCAAAACAATCTAGGAAAGGAATAACAAAGTTGGAGGTCTCAAACTCCCTGATTTCAAAGCTTACTACAAAACTACAATAATCAAAACAGTGTGGGAAATTCCCTGGCAGTCCAGTGGTTAGGACTCCATGCTTTCACTGCCAAGGGTGTGGGTTAAATCTCTGGTCCGGGAACTAAGATCCCACAAGCCGTGCAGCGCAGCCTAAAAAAAAAAGTTTACAATAGAATATTATTCAGCCACAAAAAAAAGAAATATTGTCTTTTGCAACAACATGGATGGGCCTTGAGGGCATTATGCTAAGTAAAATAGGTCAGAGAAAGACAAACACTGTATGATCGCACTTTTATATGGAATCTCAAAAAACCAAGCTCACAGTTATAAGGAACAGATTGGTGGTTGCCACAGGTGGTGGGTAGGAGGTGGGTGAAATGTGTGAAGGGAGTCAAAAGGTACAAACTTCCAGTTACAAAAAAAATTCTGTAACTATGTATGTTGACAGATGTTAACTAGACTTACTGTGGTGATCATTTCAAAATATATACAAATATCGAGTCATTATGTTGTACACTTGAAACTAAAATATAAAGTATGTTAATTATATCTCAATAAAAACTCTTTCTCTGAGATTATTGTTTATCAAAAATGGGAGAACTACAGGGAAAATTTTTTCTTCAAAGGAAAATTATGTATAAAACCTTCTGGTTTATTTGATTCTCATTCTATGGGAGCTATTTATAACTGAGAGCTTTAGGCAACTTAGAGCAATGGAAATAACTCTTGTCTAGAAATATGCAAATAGACTTTGGCAAGACTGGGAAGGAAAGGCCATCCCCTCCTGGAGAAAAACCGCTGAAAAGGAGACCAGGAATTTTCAGTTGATCTGATTACCTGCAAACAATACCTGGAACAGTTTTGGTCTCAGAGCATTTTACAGATTTAAAAAATATGCAGTTTTAAATTTTTTATGTGGGTTATATCTGTCAACATCTACTGTATTAAATATTAACATGAAGAATTTTAATAGATTTTTAAATTCATTTAAAGCTTACAATAAAGTAACTATTACATCATATAAACTTAAATTATAAATTCTCACACAAAATGTATTTCCTAAAAGAGTCATGAGGAGATAGGAATTTTAAAAAAATATTTGAATACAACTCAATAACAATAAAACCCAACCAAAAAAATGGGCAGAAGACCTAAGTAGACATTTCTCCAGAGAAGACATACAGGTGGCCAATAGGCACATAAAAAGATGCTCAACATCACTAATTATCAAAGAAATGCAAATCAAAACTACAATGAGGTATCACCTCACTCCAGTCAGAATGGCCATCATCAAAAAGTCTACAAATAATAAATGCTGGAGAGGGTGTGGAGAAAAGGGAACCCTCCTACACAGTTGGTGGGAATGTAAATTGGTGCAGCCACTATGGAAAACAGTATGGAAGTTCTTTAAAACAATAAAAATAGGGCTTCCCTGGTGGTGCAGTGGTTGAGAGTCCGCCTGCCGATGCAGACGACACGGGTTCATGCCCCGGTCCAGGAAGATCCCACATGCCGCGGAGCAGCTGGGCCCGTGAGCCATGGCCGCTGAGTCTGCGCGTCCGGAGCCTTTGCTCTGCAATGGGAGAAGCCAAAGCAGTGAGAGGCCCGCGTACCGCAAATAAATAAATAAATAAATAAAAATAAAGTTACCATGTGATCCAGCAATCCCACTCCTCAGCATATAACTGGAGAAAACTCTAATGTGAAAAGATACATGCACCCCAATGTTCATAGCAGCACTATTTACAATAGCCAAGACATGGAAGCAACCTAAATGCCCATTGACACGAATGGTTAAAGATGTGGAATATATACAATGGAATACTACTCAGCCATGAAAAAGAATAAAATAATGCTATTTACAGCAACTTAGATGGACCTAGAGATCATCATACTAAGTGAAGTAAGTCAAAGAAAGATTAATACCATATGATATCACTTATATGTGTAATCTAAAATATGATACAAATGTACTTGTTTACAAAACAAACAGACTCACAAACATAGAAAACACACTTATGGTTACCAAAGGGGAAAGAAGGGGGAAGGAGTAAATTAAGAGTTTGGGATTAGCAGACACAAACTACTATGTATAAAACAGATAAACAACAAGGTCCTACTATATAGCACAGGGAACTATATTCAATATCTTGTAATAACTGTAATGAAAAAGAATATGAAAAGATTATATATATGTATAACTGAATCACTTTGCTGTACACCAGAAACTAATACAACATTGTAAATCAACTATACTTCAATTTAAAAAAAGAAAAAGAAAATCTCCTTAATATCTGTTCTAATATGTCTGTTGAATTCTTATACATGTTCCTGCATTTAATTTGTTGTCATTATGGTACATAATGAATCTCTGGAAAATTTTGCCATACATTCATGAGAAAATGAGAGTGAAAAAGGTAAATAACTTTACCTTACAGACCCTGTGAAAGGTTGACCTAGAAAAATAAAAGAACTGACTCTTTAGTAAAGTGGTATAATGCAACATTATTGAACAAAACTCACTATTTCATTTTGAGCAAATTAGACCATAGGTATATTAAAATGTAGCTGATAATATTTAGTTCTTTGTAAAAAAGATGTTTAAAAATTAGCAGGATGCCACACTTTAAAAAATAAAGTAGATCAAACTTTATTAGAATACAGTTCTTATTATGAAAACTGAGGTGGCTCTGAAAAGAGCCTTTGGTTTGCGATGCTCAGCTGGTCTGGAGGCAGCTCATTTGCGGGTGGTGTTTCTGATGACTACCTTGGTGGCCTCAGACACGACGTGCTTTCCGATATTCCCAGGCAGCAGCAGGCACAAGGAGATGAGGATCTCTCTGGAGGTGATGATGGAGCACTTGGTGGAGCGGGCCAGGAGGGAGGCATAGTCTGAAATACTCCCAGTGATATTGTTAAGAAAATAATTCATGCTGTGCATGACATTTAATGAAATACCAATGTTAGAGTGGACCTGCTTCAGAGCCTTGTAGACAGGGGTGGAGTAATAGCTACTAGAGTATCTCTATCCATCTCCCCCTTCTCTGTTTTGGAAGTGGCTTTATTGAAGCCCTTCTTGGCAAAGATAGATTTAGAAGAATGCTCAGCCATGATGTACATAGTTTTCCAATACCTTAGAATGAAAGAGAAATGTGGTAGTGACCGCGAGCTATTTATATACCGTGTATGCAGATGAGGTATTGAGTACCGGCAACATCTGACTAGATGAAATGTAATGCAGGAAACCCTATCAATGAGCCCCCACGTGGTTAAATGTGATTGGGTAGTTCTACCTGGCAAAAGCCAATTAGAAGGCATCGAATAACCTGACTATCTAAAAGCTTCCTGTAGCCTCCACTGACAAACCGCTTTACAGGCGCCATCTACAGCGCCTAAGTTGTAGAAAATTCAGCTTCAGGTCTTTGAGACTATGACTTCTGTAACCCAGGTACATAATGCCAGAGCAATGACGCTGGCCACGTTTGGGCCATTTGTCCACCAACCCAGAATCTGATATCCCTGGGCTAAGCCACCCTGGCTTGAACAGGAACTCTCCAACTTAGGGGATGAGCTCCTGGAAAACAAGGGACCTGCCTGGAAAGCCACTGCTCCAATTCTGACCAAAAGCCTCAGTGAATTGCCAAAAAGGGAAAAATGGCAAAACCAGTCTCCAAATACAGAACACAAACAAAAATAAGTATATTTATGAAAAATGTAAAATATCCTTAAAAGTTAACCAAGATTAAAATTGTTTGTCTTTACTTTTTTATTTTATTTATTTTTGGCTGCGTTGGGTCTTTTGCTGCATGCGGGCTTTCTCTAGTTGTGGCAAGCGGGGGCTACTCTTCGTTGCAGTGTGCGGGCTTCTTGTTGCAGTGGCTTCTCTGCTTGTGGAGCACAGGCTCTAGGTGCACGGGCTTCAGTAGTTGTAGCATGCAGGCTCAGTAGTTGCGGCACGCGGGCTCTAGAGCGCAGGCTCAGTAGTTGTGGCACACGGGATTAGTTGCTCTGCGGCATGTGGGATCTTCCTGGACCAGGGATAGAACCTATGTCCCCTGCATTGGCAGGCGGATTCTTAACCACTGCGCCACCAGGGATGTCCCAAAACTGTTTGTCTTGACAATACATAAATCCAAGAAAACCACCCTTAACCATATAGTTGGTGAATAAATATGAGAGCTGTTGCCTGGGGAAAAAAATAATAGATTACACATCTAAGTAACCTCCTTAGGGAAAAAAAGGAATAATATAGAAAATATTATTCTATGAAAAAGATAGCTCTTTCAAATATCTATGTGATACAATTGAAAATATTGATAAAATGTGTGGATTTGTGGAAAGTATAAATTACAGAAATTAAACCTCCCCCAAAAACAGACTTAAGGATTAAGAAAATGGAAGAAATTGAGGTCATCAAAGAGCTACCATCCCAAATGGCCAGGCTTCCAAAAGTACTTAATGTCAGACCATTAAGAAGAGGTATTTTTGTTGTTGTTGTTGTTGTTAATGAAAACAATAGATTATGAAGAAAATTACATTTTTATTTAAAGGAAATATATGAAAGAGCATGCTAAAAAGAGTTGAGTGGTCATATTTATAAACAAGGATATAAAAATTCTACATAAATGATTAACAACTATATCTGGTATAGTAAAAGATGAACAAAAAAAGACATAGCAGACAAAATGTTTCAGATTGAGTAAAATACAAATATGTTTCACTTTATAATGTAAAGGGGAAAAAAACCTTCAATTAATCTCCATATATGCTTTAAATCCCTTTGCTAATATGATGTTTGTTTCATGGTGAAATACTAAAATTACCATCATTAGAGACAGGGTGCACAAAAGCTGAGCCTTCTCATCAGGACTATTATTTATCATTATCTGGTATATTAGAAAAATTTTATAAAAGGACTTGAAAAAGGATTTTATGGCAAAGACGTAGACAAACTATCACAAAATAACCTGCAAGTAAATCCCCTGTGGGGGAACAGAATGCCACATTATTGTCTTACACATCAAAATAAAATTTGGGGAAAGCAAAGGTTCTTTTTAGAGTTGCGTGTTCAGAGAAAGCTGTGGACATGTTCAGAAAAAACAATTCACTAAGTCAATTATATCATGCTAATTGTTGTTGCTTCAAAACACCAGTGTTTGTCATTATACCATACAAATGTTTTTACCAAAGTTATTCTAGCACATTTGTCTCATACATATTGTATTGGAAGGCATTTTGATGTATTGAATCCATTAGGACAGTTGCGTGCTTTGGCTGTTTGGTACTTGTAAATTCAGAAAATAAACAGAAGGATTAATAAAAGAACATCTAAAATGCACCTATAGGACTTCCCTGTTGGCACAGAGGTTAAGAATCCGCCTGCCAATGCAGGGCACATGGGTTCAATCCCTGGTCCAGGAAGATCCCACATGCCATAGAGCAACAAAGTCCGTGCGCCAAAAATACTGAAGCAGCCTGCGTGCCTAGAGCCTGTGCTCTGCAACAAGAGAAGCCACTGCAATGAGAAGCCCATGCACCACAACCAAGAGTAGCCCCCTCTTGCTACTGCATGAAGACCCAATGCAGTCAAAAATAAAATAAAATAAAAATAAAAAATAAAATGCACTATAATTTGGCTGAGAGTGCAGGGGTGATTGAGACAGATGGATCTGGTAAGTAGAGAGAAAAACCTCGCTTGGTGTTAAAGACTAGAAGGGACAATGAGTACCTCTGATTTTTTACCTGGTAGGTGAATGAGGAGCAATCATGTTCTAATGCTCTGTTTTTTGAAAAAGGCTAAATAAGGGAAATGGCTTTAACTACAGTAAATAACATATTGTAAGCATGAATCAGGGAGAAAGAGTGTTAATAGAATAAAAATACCACAAACTTCTTTTGAATTGATTTTAATAAATAAAAGAAACAAACTAAAAGCCCAGAAGCAGATAAATCAAAATTTTCAAAAAAACAGTATCTTTGTCCAGCTTCCAAGACTCTGAAATTACTATTCTACTACATTCAGATTTATTTGGTTTTATTCCTTTCTGAACTGTAATCTTTCATTTAAAAAAACCTAAACTTAATGACCTGCAGTTATGCATCATTCTGATGATGGGAGAGTCCAATGAGAGCAGTTCATGCCCCATTCTCCACTGGCTCAGCCAATGAAGGACCTGCCTCTTAATCATATTAAATGAACCATGGTATATATGACAAACCCACAGCCAACATCATCCTCAATGGTGAAAAACTGAAAGCATTTCCACTAAGATCAGGAACAAGACAAGGTTGCCCACTCTCACCACTCTTATTCAACATAGTTTTGGAAGTTTTAGCCACAGCAATCAGAGAAGAAAAGGAAATTAAAGGAATCCAAATCGGAAAAGAAGAAGTAAAGCTGTCACTGTTTGCAGATGACATGATATTATACATAGAGAATCCTAAAGATGATACCAGAAAACTACTAGAGCTAATCAATGAATTTGGTAAAGTTGCAGGATACAAAATTAATGCACAGAAATCTCTGGCATTCCTATACACTAATGATGAAAAATCTGAAAGTGAAATCAAGAAAACACTCCCATTTACCATTGCAACAAAAAGAATAAAATATCTAGGAATAAACCTACCTAAGGAGACAAAAGACCTGTATGCAGAAAATTATAAGACACTGATGAAAGAAATTAAAGATGATACAAATAGATGGAGAGATATACCATGTTCTTGGATCAGAAGAATCAACTTGTGAAAATGATTCTAACTACCCAAAGCAATCTACAGATTCAATGCAATCCCTATCAAACTACCACTGGCATTTTTCACGGAGCTAGAACAAAAAATTTCACAATTTGTATGAAAACACAAAAGACCCCGAATAGCCAAAGCAATCTTGAGAACGAAAAACGGAGCTGGAGGAATCAGGCTCCCTGACTTCAGGCTATACTACAAAGCTACAGTAATCAAGACAGTATGGTACTGGCACAAAAACAGAAAGATAGATCAATGGAACAGGATAGAAAGCCCAGAGATAAACCCACGCACATATGATCACCTTATCTTTGATAAAGGAGGCAGGAATGTACAGTGGAGAAAGGACAGCCTCTTCAATAAGTGGTGCTGGGAAAACTGGACAGGTACATGTAAAAGTATGAGATTAGATCACTCCCTAACACCATACACAAAAATAAGCTCAAAATGGATTAAAGACCTAAATGTAAGACCAGAAACTATCAAACTCTTAGAGGAAAACATAGGCAGAACACTCTATGACATAAATCACAGCAAGATCCTTTTTGACCCACCTCCTAGAGAAATGGACATAAAAACAAAAATGAACAAATGGGACCTAATGAAACTTCAAAGCGTTTGCACAGCAAAGGAAACCATAAACAAGACCAAAAGACAACCCTCAGAATGAGAGAAAGTATTTGCAAATGAAGCAACTGACAAAGGATTAATCTCCAAAATTTAAAAGCAGCTCATGCAGCTCATTATCAGAAAAACAAACAACCCAATCCAAAACTGGGCAGAAGACCTAAATAGACATTTCTCCAAAGATATACAGGTTGCCAACAAACACATGAAACAATGCCCAACATCATTAATCATTAGAGAAATGGAAATCAAAACTACAATGAGATATCATCTCACACCAGTCAGAATGGCCATAATCAAAAAATCTAGAAACCATAAATGCTGGAGTGGGTGTGGAGAAAAGGGAACACTCTTGCACTGCTGGTGGGAATGTGAATTGGTACAGCCACTATGGAGAACAGTATGGAGGTTCCTTAAAAAAATACAAATAGAATTACCATATGACCCAGCAATCGCACTACTGGGCATATACCCTGAGAAATCCATAATTCCTAAAGAGTCATGTACCAAAATGTTCATTGCAGCTCTATTTACAATAGCCAGGAGATGGAAACAACCTAAGTGTCCATCATTGGATGAATGGGTAAAGAAGATGTGGCACATATATACAATGGAATATTACTCAGCCATAAAAAGAAACGAAATTGAGTTATTTGTAGTGAGGTGGATAGACCTAGAGTCTGTCATACAGATTGAAGTAAGTCAGAAAGAGAAAGACAAATACCATATGGTAACACATATATATGGAACCTAAGAAAAAAAATGTCATGAAGAACTTAGGAGTAAGACAGGAATATAGACACAGACCTACTAGAGAATGGACTTGAAGATATGGGGAGGGGGAAGGGTAAGCTGTGACAAAGTGAGAGAGTGGCATGGACATATATACACTACCAAACGTAAAATAGATAGCTAGTGGGAAGCAGCCGCATAGCACAGGGAGATCAGCTCGGTGCTTTGTGACCACCTGGATGGGTGGGATAGGGAGAGTGGGACGGAGGGAGATGCAAGAGGGAGGAGATATGGGAACATATGTCTATGTATAGCTGGTTCACTTTGTTATAAAGCAGAAACTAACACACCATTGTAAAGCAATTATACTCCAATAAAGATGTAAAAAAAATGAACCATAGTAATAGATCAAGAGAAAACTGACTCTCCCCCACTATATTTTTCCTCAAGCTATCTGAATATTAAGTTGATTTTATTTTTTCACCTTCCAGCATATATGCCTGGCAAAATAAAACCCACCACATTAACTTGGCAGGATGAAAATCTCACTAAAATTTTCTCCAGGACAGGAGTCAACAAAATGGTGTTGGTCGTGATTCCTAACCCATCATTGCCCTCCTCCTCTTTGATTATGACTGGTTACTCCTGGATAAGAAGAGAATGGAATGAGTGTGGTGTTGGGGAGGAGGAAGTTTGAAAAAATGGCCATTTGTGCTTTCTCCTTAATATGAGGGAGTTTAAAAGCAAATCTAGGATTACTTGTGGGCATGAGTGGAGCGTGGGAGCTCTGTACTCCCCTCTAGCAGGTTGTCAGTCCAGTCCTTGCCATGTGTCCTAGCATCCATCTGGGGGTTGTGACATGCTCAGTCCTGCCCCTCACTGATCTGCTGTTGCCCTAAAGTTCTTGTGAAATCCTGAAACCTGACCATGATGTCACTAAGTATTCCTTCAAAAGGTCCTTATACAGAGGTACGTGTGAACAATGTCAGCTCTTGGGAGTTAAAGTTAGGTGGTGACCGTATGACTTTGGGTGGACATGATGTTTGACCAGGTATTTTGTCGTACACCACTGGGAATTTTGTTTTAAGAAAGCATAAGGTTCATAGTTATTGTTCTTGTTAAAATAATTGGACTGGCATAGTGAATTCTATCCCTTCTAGGAACACAGTGTCTTTTCCCAGATGGGATCTTCACAGAGAGGTGAAGGGCATTACCCAAGGTCACACAGCTATTGGGTCAGAACTGACACCAGGACCCAGGTGATCTCCTGAATCTCACTTTACTGTCTGGTCTATCAGACATGGTATTAGCCTTTGAGTGTTTGAACCTATTAGAAGTGTATAGAAACTGTGCTTCTCTGCATCAATCTGCTTGACAGGAAATACTTTAAAATAAAAGCTAATACAGTGTTAATTTGTTTGACCCATCTTAATCTCCATTTGGAGAATTAATTCAAATTAAAATTCATAAGCATAAAATGCATAATGTTTTTCCCTTAAACTCCAACAGCTGGGGATGTCAGACATCAGGTTGAGTTCTAGGGGCTGTTCTGCTTTTCCCTCTCCCTAAATTCTTTCTTGTGGCCTCAAATCTGCCCCCATTTGTGACTTCACAGGTATGTATTTTTGTAGGGAGGAGAGAGATGGAGGGATTACAATGGAAGTATCAGTGTTATATTTGTGATATTTATCCCATGTTGTTGTTTGTGGTTGTAGTTTGTTCATTTTCATGTCTGTACTGTAATGCATTATAGGACTATAACACTCTTTTTCTGTTAATGGACATTTGCATTGCTTTAAGTTTTGAGCTTAATAATCAGTCTTGTTCATGTCTTTTGGTGTACACAAGGACATATTTCTGTTGAAATATACCAAGAGTGCAACTGCTGAGTCAAAACGTATTTGAGTGTTTGGCCTTAGTAGATATTGACAGTTTTCCAAAGTGGCTATCAATTTACACTTCCTAGAGTAGGTATGTGGGTTCCAGTTACTCTATATCCTTGCCAACACTCAATACTGTCAGTCTTTTGATAGTTATCCATTCTCCCGTTTCATAGATGGGCAAACCAACTGGGCCTAAAAGAGGTTAAATACTTTTTTAAAGTGCAAAGTCTGAATTCTAGACTCTTTCCGTTAGGCCATCAACTTTTACTTTATGGGTTTCCAGTACTCAAGAATTAGTTGTTTCAAAAATACACAGAATAATTTTTTGTAAGTTTAAAATTGTATTAAATAAAGTTACTCCCCTTAAAAGAATGAAATGTTACCTGTACCCTGATATGTATCTATATTAGTACTTACTCAGCATCATATCTTAATGATGATGGTTGTGGTGGTGGTGGAGGTTTAGTTGTTCCCTTTGGTCTAAGACATGGACTGACAAAATTTTCTGTAAAGGACCAGATAGTAAATACTTTACGCTATGTGCACTATCTATTATCATATTTGGTATTATCATATCCTTTCTTTAGGTTGTTCTGGTTACTATTCCTGCATAACAAATTACTCCAAAAATTAGCAGCTTAAAATGATCACTTATATTCAGGAAGTATTCAGCTGCTAGGTTCTTTATTATTATTACCACTATTTTCTTCCAGTTTTCTTGAGATATAATTGACATACAGCACTGTATAAATTTAAGGTGTACAGCATAATGATTTGATGATTTACATACATCATGAAATGATTATCACAATAAGTTTAGTGGACATCCATCATCTTATGTACATACAAAATTAAAGAAATAGAAAAAAATTTTTTTGTGATGAGAACTCAGGATTTACTCTCTTTTTCATATATAACATACAGCAGTGTTAATTATATTTATGTTGTACATTACATCCCTAGTAATTATTTATCTTTTTTTAAAAATTATTTATCTTAGGGCTCCCCTGGTGGCGCAGCGGTTGAGAGTCCGCCTGCCGATGCAGGGGACGCGGGTTCGTGCCCCGGTCCGGGAAGATCCCACATGCCGCGGAGCGGCTGGGCCCGTGAGCCATGGCCGCTGAGCCTGCGCGTCCGGAGCCTGTGCTCCGCAACGGGAGAGGCCACGGCAGTGAGAGGCCCGCGTACCGCAAAAAAAAAAAAAAAAAAAAAAATTATTTATCTTATATTTGGAACTTTGTACCTTTTGTCTGCCTTCATCCAATTCCCCCCTCCCCCCACTCTAGCAACTACAAATCTGATCTCTTTTTCTATCAGTTTGCTTATTTGTTTTTGAAGTATAATTGACCTACAACACTAAGTTAGCTCCTGTTACACAACATAGTGATTTGGAATTTCTATACATTTCAAAATGATCACTACAATAAGTCAAGTCACAATATGTCACCATACCAATATATTACATCGCTATTGACTATATTCTGCACTGCACATTTCATACCTGTGACTCATTTATTTTGCAACAGGAAGTTTGTACCTCTTAATCTCTCTCATCTATTTCTTTCCTCCCCCCAACACCCTCCTCTCTGGCAACCACCTGTTTGTCCTCTGTATCTATAACTGTTTCTGTTTTGTTATATTTGTTTTGATTTTTAGAATCCACATATAAGTGAAATCATACAGTATTTGTCTTTGTCTGACATTTAATTTAGCATAATACCATCTAGGTTCATTCATGTTGTCATAAATGGCAATATTTCATTCTTTTTATGGCTGAGTAGTATTCCATTATATATCACATCTTCTTTATCCATTCATCTATTGATGGGCACTTGGGTTGCTTCCATATCTGGGCTATTGTAAATAATGCTGTAGTGAACATAAGGGTACACATCTTTTGTAATTAGTGTTTTTGTTTTCTTCAGATAAATACCCAGGAGTGGAACTGCTGAATCATATGGTAGCTCTGTTTTTAGTTTTTTAAGGAAACTCCATACTGTTTTCCATAGTGGCTGCACCAATTTACATTCCCACCAACAGTGCATGAGGGCTCCCTTTTCTCCACATCCTCGCCAACACTTATTATTTGTTGTCTTTTCAATAATAGCCATTCTGACAGGTGTGAGGTGATATCTCATTGTGGTTTTGATTTGCATTTCTCTGATGATTAGCGATGTTGAGCATTTTTTCATGTGCCTGTTGGCATGTATCAGCTCTTCATTCCATTTTTATTGAAAAATAGTATTCCATTATTATACCACACTTTATTTATCCATTCATCAGATGATGGACATTAGGGATATTTCCACTTTTTAATTATTATGAATAATGATGCCAAGGACTTTTGCATACAAGTTTTTGTGTGAACGTAGTTTTTCATTTCTCTTGGATCTTTACTTAGAAGTGAAATTGTCAAGTCACATGATAACTTAAGGTTTAACATTTTGAGAAACTGCCAGACAGCCTGTTTTCCACAGTGGCTGCATCATTTCCCATTCCCACCATCACTGTGTGATGGTTCTAATTTCTCTACATATTTGCAAACACTTGTTATTATCTGCCTTTTTTTATTATATCCATTCTAGTGAGTATGAAGTGGTATCTCAATGTGGTTTTAATTTGCATTTCCCTGACAGCTAATGATGTTGAACATCGTGCTTATAGGTCATTTGTATATTTCCTTTGCTGAAATATCTATTCAGATCCTTTGCCCATTTTTATTTTATTTATTTATTGGCCACACTGCTTGGCTTGCAGGATCTGAGTTCCCCGACCAGGGATTGAACCCACACCCTTGGCCGTGATGGGCAGAGTCCTAACCACTGGACTGCCAGGGAATTCCCTGCCCATTTTTAAATTGTTTATTTTTTTATTGAGTTGTAAGTGCTCTTTGTATATTCTAGATATAAGTCCCTTATCAGACATATTACTTTCAAAATTTTTCTCCCTTTCTGTGAGTTGTCTTTTCACTTTCTTAATTGTGTTGTTTAAATGAAAAGTTTTACATTTTGGTGAAGTCCCATTTTTCTATATTTCTTTTATTGCTTAAGCTTTTAGTGTCATATCTAAGAAACCATTGCCTAATCCAAGATCATGAAGAATTACACCTTTATTTTCTTCTAAGAGTTTAATGGTTTTAGCTCTTATATTTAGGACTTTATTTTTTTTGAGTTAAGTTCTGTATGTGGTGTGATGTGGGAGTCCAAATTCATTTTTTGCATGTGGATATCTAGTTGTCTCACCATCATTTGTTGAAAAGACTCTTCTTTCACCACTAAATTTTCTTGGCACTCTGGTTGAAAACCAACTGACTGTAAATCTGAGGGTTTATTTCTGTACTCTCAATTCTATTCCATTGGTCTATATATCCTTATGCCAGTACCACATTGTCTTTATTCCTGTAGCTATATAATAAGTTTTGAAATACGGAAGTATGAGATCTCAAAATTTATCCTTCCCTTTCAAGATTGTTTTTGTCTATTCTGAGTTCCTTGCATTTCCATATGAATTTTGGGATCAACTTATCAAAATCTGCAAAGAAACCATCTGATATTTTGATAGAGGTTGTGTCGAGTCTGTAGATCAGCTTAGGAAGTATTGCCCATCTTAACAATATGAAGTCTTCCAATCTATAAACATAGGCTATCTTTCCATTTATTTAGGTATTCTTTAATTTTGTTCAACAATACTTTATAGTTTTCAGTATACAAGTCTTGGATTTTCAAAATAAATTTATTTCTAAATGGTTTATCATTTTTGATGATTTTTTTTTAAATCTAAGCAAGTTTTTAAATTTTTATTTATTTATTTGGCTGCCCTGGGTCTTAGTTGCGGCACGTAGGATCTTCGTTGCTGTGTGCAGGATCTTTTAGTTGTAGTATGCAGACTCTTAGTTGCAGCATGTGGACTCTTAGTTGTGGCATGCATGTGGGATCTAGTTCCCTGAGCAGGGATTGAGCCCAGGCCCCCTGCATTGGGAGTGTGGAGTCTTAACCACTGGACACCAGGGAAGTCCCCTCTTTTTGATGATATTTTGAATGGAAATGTTTCCTTACTTTCCTCTTTGAATTGTTTTTTGCTAGCATATAGAAACACAGTTGATTTTCGTATGTTGATCTTGTATTCTACCACATTGCTGAACTCTTTCTTTCTCATAGTTCTTTAGTGGATTCCTTGGGATTTTCTATATGCATGATCATGTCATTTGCAAACAGAGATAGTTTTACTTCTTTCCTTCCATTCTGGATACCTTTTGTTTCATTTTTCTTGCCTACTCTGAAAAGCATTTAAGTGTATGTCAGAAAATATGGCTCTTCATTTTCCTTTAACTATTAAAGTAATTATACAAGTTTAATTTCCATAATAACCTATATCTTACTACTGATCAGAAATGCTTCCTTATCATATACTAAAAACTTTTATACCTGGAGATGTTAGTGGGCTCTCTGTTTTATTCCTCTTTCTATCTTTATTCCAGTACTACAGTGAGTTAAGACTGTAGCTTTATAAATCATTCCGCTTCATTGAAGTATGAGTTCTTCAATCAGATATAAATGAAATCTACACCAGATAAGGTAGCTAGCATAATGCCTGGCAGATAGGTGGTATTCTCTAGAGGTCAAAACCACATCCTCTGGTTATCCTTTGTGTCCCACCATCCACAGTAATTTGGGGTTATGGATAGTTAATAATTAATTTTACTGCATATTGAGCACCCAACATAAAAGGATTATTTTTCTAACCAAATGTCCAAAGATAACTAGGGTAAACAAATGTACTAAGAAGATTATGTAACTAAATCTGTACTGATGGACAATTGTGATGCTCCATTCTTTTCCCTTTATAAACAAAGCCTACAGAATCACTACTGGAGCCCCAGTTCCAGCAAAGGATAAATGCATAACAAATAATTGTTATGGGAATTTAAAACCATAAAACGTTTTAAAACATAAGATTCTATTTTAGCACCTTACTAATTATCTCCATGGATAAATATTAGAGGTGGAATTGCTGGGCCAAAATATAAAATATTTTTATTTTTAAACAATTTACAAAGTTGCCCTTCAGAAAATTTTACCAGTACACTCAACAAGAGCAGGCAGGGTAGGGGGGTGGGAGAGGGTAGGAGCAGGAGTTTGGGATTAGCAGATGCAAACTGGTATTTATAGAATGGATAAACAACAATGTCCTACTGTAGAGCACAGGGAACTATATTCAATATGTTTTGATAAACCATAATGGAAAAGAATATGAAAAAGAATGTATATATATATATATATGTATAACTGAGTCACTTTGCTGTACAGCAGTAATTAACACAACATTGTAATTCAAGTATATTTCAATAAAAAATAAAAGAAAAACAAGAGCAGGGAGAAATGCATGTGTCCCAATCCCTTAACAAATCTGTTACACATTTTAATGTAATCAAATCCATCAACGCTGTTCTTAATTGTTTAACTTTCAGTTATTATATTTTTAAAGACCTTCTACACAGAAAGCTTATGTAAAAGCAGAGGCTAGTTATTCACAGCGTGTTATAACAAGGGAGTTAGCTCCCCTAACTTGTGTTTGGCAGAGACTTAAAGACAGGCAAGGGAATGGGAAAGCTTTAGAATGAAAAAAAGGAAGACCAGGTTTTCTCTAATTGGAAGTTTTTGTCAGGGAAAAGCTGGAAGCCAGGTAACTAGAAGCAGCGGCATTTTGTTACTGGTTTGGGGAGCATATTTAGGTTTCTCTAATTGGGGCTGGGCAAAAATAGGGAGGCTGGCAGTCATTGATCAAGTCCTGAAGATTGCTGTAGAGGCTGTGATTTGGCTTGCGGGGCTGCTTGCTACAGAGCTTGTGGGTCACAATTCTATTGTCATATATGGTCTGGTCATCGTCCGTTGTGTATTCAGTCTCACTTAAAAAACTCATTCTTTCATTCTGCTTCAAATATAATTTCATTTTCAGATCTAAATATTTAATTCATTAGAAAATTTATGTTTGAGCATACCAGGAAAAAGGGACAGCTTCATTTTGACGGGAACATTTTTCTTAATTTTTTTCTAAAGTGCAATATTCTACCCTTTGTACAATATTAAAGTTCACATGCGTAAGATTTCATTGGTGAGTCTACGTTCTCTCAACGGAATTTAAGAGCAACGTTATAGACTCCTCCCCCGGACCGCCCAGCCCATTAATAAAAGCTTCTGTGTTTTTTATTAAAATTCTTTCTGTGACCAACTTCTCAAGAAGAGGAAAAGGACAAAAGGGCCGGGAGAGGTTGGCTGGGGGACCTGCCGGAGGGAGGCGGTGGGCGGCTTGCAGACTCCGGCTGGTGGGCGGGGTGCGAGGGCGGAGCTCGGGTGACGCAGCGCTCACGTGACCGCCGGGCTCCGAAGTGGGCACCGGTCCGGGTGCCAGCTCTACCTCCCTGCTGTCGGACCCGGAGCCGTCTGGGCGCCCCTAATTGTTGCTCCAGGTTCTTTCAGGTCAGTGTGAGAGCTCTCGTCGCTGCCTGCGTGACATCGGAATGGGGGAGGAGGAACGGGCGCGGAAAGGAAAAAGGTTGGGGATGGGGTCCGGGTCGAGGGGAGCTGGCCAGAGTGTAGATAGAGATGGCGGTGGGAAAAACGGCTAAGGGGGAGCAAGCGGCCATTGGGCAGAGGGTGGGGAAGGCGGACACCCCAAGTACCCATTCGCCTTTCTGCACACTTCTTCTCTACCCTCCGTCCATTTTGGAGCCGGAGATGATGAGTTGGGGGGTGCCCCAGCAGTGAGACAGTGGAAATAAACCCCTTCTGGCACTCTGTGCGCAGAGTAAAAGTTGACCTCAAGGGTGGGGGGGCGAGTTTCCTCTGGGGGAGAAGGACACAGAGATCCAAAATTAGTTTGGAAAACATCCTGGTCTGGCGCCAGAGGAGTGAACAGAAATGGCGGCTGGGGTGCTGTGGGGGCGGAGGAGGTGGGGGAGGGAAACGTTGGATGAGGAGGACCGGGATTCGGAAAAAGGACCCGAGTCCCTGTGCATCCACCGATGCCTCATTCCCGGTCTCCTGTCTGTCTTCAGGTGTACGTGTCTGTTGTTCCCAGTGCTCTACTGGGCTAGAGAAGGAGGAGGAACCTGTCCAGAATACCCGCAGGTCAGTGAAGGAGGAGGGCACTGGACAGGGACCCAGAGGGGTGGGGAGTGTGGAGGGCACGGCTCGGGCAGAATTGGGGGCCCCACTGCCCACTTCCCAACACATTTACACACACTCTGCCATGCTGAGCAAGCGTAGGGAAAAATGGCAGGGTCTGTCTGGGAAATGGTTGGCTCACGTGTGCACGAGGAATGGTGGGGTAAAGGGTGGGCAGAAGGCACACTAGGAAGGCCGGGCCAGGTCAGGGGACCCCTGACAAGGGGCGAGAAGCGACTGCTACTATCCGGACCTGCATTCCATCCCCAAGCCCTCAGTCTCCCTTGTTTCCTCTTTGTCTTCTCTTCCCCCTGCCCCATCCCCAGGACAGGAAAAGGAAGGGACACTCAACATGGAAAAACTCTGCAGTGAAAATGAAGGAAAGCCTGAGAACCAAGGCAAGATGGAAAACAAAGGACAGCCACCGGATGCGGGAAAGCCGGGAGTAGCTTGTACTGTGGAAGACAAGGAAAAGTTAGAAAACAAGGGAAGGATAGATCTCAAGGGAAAGACAGAAGATGAGGAAGTACTAAAGGATAAAGAAAAGCCAGACAGTGAGTCAAAGCCAAAAGAAGGAAAGCCAGTGAGTGAGGGAAAACCAAAAGAAGGAAAACCAGAGAGTGAGGGAAAGCCAGTGAGCGAGGGAAAGCCAAAAGAAGAAAAGCCAGCCAGCGAACCAAGGGCTGCAGGAAAGCGCCCAGCTGGGGATGATGTACCCAGGAAGGCCAAAAGAAAAACCAACAAGGGGCTGGCTCAGTGTCTCAAGGAATACAAGGAGGCCATACACGATATGCATTTGAGCAATGAAGAGATGATAAGAGAATTTGACGAGATGGCCAGGGTGGAGGATGAGGTGAAGAAAACCAGACAGAAATTGGGGGGGTTTATGTGGATGCAAAAAAGTTTACAGGACCCCTTCCACCCGAGGGGCCCAAGGGAACTCAGGGGTGGCTGCAGGGCCCCACAAAGGGGCTTTGAAGACATTCCTTTTGTGTAGTGCCCCTGGCAGGCATTTGCAAGGCCCTATGCTTTATTTAACCTTATGCTAATACTATGCTTTAGGTGTCACTCTCTTTATCCAACTGCAGCCCTGTGTGTTTCAGTAGCAGATTTTCATCCATTGCATGGAAAAATGTTTATGGTGCATTGTAAAATGTTTAAAAAACCAGTTTCCAGAACCATATATACGGCATCAGTCCATTTTTGTAAAACTACAAAGATACCTAGTGATTCATGTACAGAAAAAACTCGGAAAGCTGTGTCTACTAAAAGATTAACAGTGGTTATCTATGGGTGATTTTTTTCTGTTTTTTGTTCATCTGTTTATATTCTCTTTAAAAAACACATTACTTTTATCATAACAATAATGAAAGATAAAAAATATAGGAAAGCAATACCAAGCAATCAAAAGTACTGTTCGGCTTACGAAGGCAGTGGAGACACATAAAATTTCTGTTGTCAGGACATGAAATGATAAGTAAAAGTCACATTACCTCTGGGACTCAAAGCTGGAAGAGTCAACCTGGCAATTATTATAGATCCATTATTGTAAGGGAGAGTCTTAGCATCAGTGAATTGGGGATAAAACTTGCCTTCCAGGCCTGTGGAGAATATCCGATGAGATGTTGAGTGTGTGAACTGTGTTAGGCTGGCTCCTATCCTCTCTCCTGCACTAGCAGGACCAGAACCCCATGAAATGTTTGGGAGAGGGCTGAGGGAGCTCTCACATGTGTCCATAAATAAATCCAGACAGCTGAGAGGTGGGTGTCACTCTCCCCTGTGTAATGCCATGACTCTTGGGCGCTGTGCCTCTTCTAGTTTGTCCTGTACCCTCCTAAGGCCCCCACTGCTGCTGATGTGCTGGAGATCATGATGGACTAAAGAAACACAGTGTCACAACAGAAGGGTGGAGAATTCTCTACCTACAGTAGAGTTTCCCTAACTCCGGTGGGTAGCACCCAGTTGTCGCTTGGGCCTTGATATTTATGAAGGTCTTATAAAACACACCTTTCCAAGTTTTTTGTTGGTTTGTTTGTGTTTTTGCATACAGCCCTCTCCACTGGATTTAGATACAGGAGATTGAGCCGGGAGAAAAATCTGAGTGACCAGATGCTGTGCTATTCTCACCTGTTAATCTCTTGTCTGCTGACATTTTCTTCTTAGAAGGAGCTGTCCCCTAGGAAATTCCTGTTAAGCCCTGGCTTATCATTTCAGCAGACCCATCTACCTATGTGATTTTTTTTCCTCTGGCTCTTCATTAGCCTTTTATTTGCTTATAGTGTTTCTTTAAATAAACTTTTATTTTAGGACAGTTGTAAATTTACAGAATTATTGCAAAGATATATAGATTCCATTTACCCCATACCTAATATCGCCTATTATTAACAGCTTACTTTAGTTTGAAGTGTTTGTCACAATGAACCAATGTTGATACATTATTATTTACCAAAGTACATACTTTATTCATATTTCCTCAGTTTTTCCCTAATGTCCTTTTACTGTTCCAAGATCCTATCCAGGTTACCACCTTACATTTAGTCATTATGTCTCCTTAGGCTCCTCTTGGCTGTGACAGTTTCTCACACTTGCCCTGTTTCTTATGCCTTGACGTTCTTGAGAAGTACTGGTCAGGTACTTTGTATAATGTACCACAATATTAGTTTGCTTGATTTTTTTCTTGTGGTTAGACAGGTGTTAAGTGCTTCTGGGAAGAAGATCGCACAGGTAAAGTGGCATCATATAAAGGATATATGCTATCAATATTATTCCTGTTGATGTTAACGTTGATCACCTGGCTGAGGTAGTGTTTGTCAGGATTCTCCATGGTAAAGTTACCCTTTTATTTCTCCCTTTCCAGACTGTACTCTGGAAGAAAGTCACTCTGCACAGTCCACACTTAAAGAATGCGGTGTTATTTCAAAGTTACCTCATTTCCAAAGTTACCGCCTTGAGGATGGAGTATCTCCAACATTTATTTGGAATTCTGCATAGGATATTTGATTTCTCCCCCGTTTATTAATATATTCAATTTATTTATATAAGTATGGGCTCATTAATTTTATTCTTTGGACTATAATCTAATACTATTTTATATACTTTCATTGCTCAAATTGTTCCACTTTTGGCCATTGGAAGCTCTTTCAGTTGGCTCTTGGATCTATTTGACATACTTCCATCATTGTGTATGTGTGTGCTTTTTTAAAAAAACTCTTTCTGGCACTACAAGATGCTCTAGTCTTACCTTGCATATTTCCTGCCCAAGTCCTAGAATCAGCCATTTCTCCAAGGAACCCTGGTACCTTTGGTTGGAGAATGGTATTAAAAACCAAGATTTGGGTGTTAGGTGTACTCGTTACTATTGGGATATCATTGTTTATAGGCCCTCTCGGTAGACAGAGAAAGAAGATATATGGGTATATAATAACCCATGCATATATATGCATCTCTGTCTCTCCATATATATGTATGTATGTGTATATATATGTGTCTTTATATATTTTTAAATATATATAGAGAAAATTTTGTCTTTAGTCTTACAGACTCCACTCATTTCCAAAGTTACCTATGCCAGTGCCTGATTTTTCCATCCCTTTCAGTGAAGTTGTTTCATGCATTTGTGATACACTTAGAGTCTTTTGTCACATCCTGTGTTGTGGGAATGCTATTATAAATGGCACTTTTAAATAATCAAATTCCAATTGTTCATTACTGGTATATAGGAAAGCAAGTAACTTTTTTTTTTTTTTTTGCGGTACGTGGGCCTCTCACTGTTGTGGCCTCTCCCATTGCGGAGCACAGGCTCCGGACACGCAAGCTCAGTGGCCATGGCTCACGGGCCCAGCCGCTCCGCGGCATGTGGGATCTTCCCGGACCGGGGCACAAACCCGTGTCCCCTGCATCGGCAGGCGGACTCTCAACCACTGCGCCAGCAGGGAAGTCCCAGCAAGTAACTTTTATATATTAACTTACATCCTGCGATCTTGTGGCCAGGAGTTTGTCAATGCTTTGGCATTTTCTACATAGACCATCATGTCATCTGCAAATATAGTTTTATTTCCTCCATTCCAATCTGTATACTTTTTATTTCCTTTTTTGTCTTACTGCACTAGCTAGGACTTCCAGTATGATGTTTAATAGGAACAATGAGAAAGGACACCCTTGGCCTGTTCCTGACCTTAGGGTTAAGTGTCTACTTTCTCACCACTAAGTATAATGTTAGTTTCTTGTATTCTTTATCAAATTGAGGAAGTTCCCCTCTAATCCTAGTTTGAGAGCTTTTATCATGATTGGGTGTTGGATTCTGTCAAATGCTTTTTCTGCATCAAATAATAAAGATCATATGATTTTTCTTCTTTAGTCTGTTAACATGTGGTGGATTATATTGATTGATTTTCAAATGTTGAGTCAGCCTTGAATACCTAGAATAAATTTCACTTGTTTGGTGCCTAACTTTTTATACGTTATTGGATTCAATTTCATAATATTTTGTTGAGGATTTTCTGTATGCGTTCATTAGAAATATTGGTCTTTAGTTTTGCTTTCTTGTAGTATATTTTATCTGGTTTTGGAATTAGGGTAATAATTGGTTTCACAGAATGAGTCAAGTGTTCTCTACTTCAGTTTTATGGAAGGGATTGTGGAGAATTGGTATTATTTCTAACTTAAATGTTTGGTAAAATTCACTGGTGATTTCTAAATGTTTACTGGTGATCCTTAAATGTTTGGTAGAATTTGGTCCTAGTGATTTCTATCTTTGGAAGGTTATTAATTATTGATTCAATTTCTTTAGTAGGTACAGAATTATTCAGGTTATCTTTTTCCCCTTGTGTGAGTTTTAGTAGTTTGTACCTTTTGAGTAATTAGTCCATTTCATCTAAGTTATCAAATTTGTAGGCATAGAGTTGTTAATAGTATTCCTTCATTAAGAAGATAATGTCCATGGAATTAGGAGTGATAACCCCACTTTCACTTCTGATATTTTAATATGAGCCTTCTTTCTTTTTTTCTTGGTTACCCTGGTAAGAGATTTAACAGTTTTATTTATCTTTTCAAAGAACCAGCTTTTGGTTTTGTTGATTTCCTCTGTTGTTTTCCTGTTTTCACTTTCCTTGATTTTGTCTCTAATATTTCTTTTTTCCTGTTTGCTCTAGGCTTAAATTACTCTTCTTTCTTTAGTCTCCTGAAGAGAAAGTGTAGGTTATTGATGTTAGAACCTTCTTCTTTTCCATATATGCATTTAAGCTAGAAATTTCCCTTTAAGCACTACTGTTGATTCATCCCAAAGATTTTGATATGTTGTATTTTCATTTAGTTCAAAGCATTTTTACATTTTTCTTGAGAATTCTTCTTGGATTCATGTGTTATTTAGAAGTGTGTTGTTTAATTTCCAAATATTTGGGTTTTCCATCTATCCTGTTATTGATTTCTAGTTTAATTCTACTGAGAGCATACTTTTATGATTTCTATTCTTTCAAATTTGTTAAGGTGTGTTTTATGACCTAGAATAGGACTCTCTTGGTGAATGTTCTATATGAGCTTGAAAATAAATATGTTCTGATGTTGGATGGAATGTTCTATAAATGTCAATTAAATCAAGTTGATTGATAATACTGTTCGACTATATCCTTATTGATATTCTGCCTGCTTAATCTGTCAATTACTGGATGGCGGCGTTGAAGTCTTCAACTCTAATAATGGATTTGTCAGTTTCTCCTTTCAGTTCTATCAGTTTTTACCTCATATATTATGACACTTTTGTTAGGTGCATATACACGTTTAGGATTATTATGTGTTTTTCTCAGAATTGATCCCTCTATCATTATGTAGTGCCTCTTCTGATCTCTGATAATTTTCCTTGTTCTGCTTTGTCTGAATGTATGTAACTACCCCAGCTTTCTTTTTTTGTCCAGGTTTCTTCTGATTAGTGAAGATCTTTCTCTGTTGCTTTACTTTTAACCTCTCACTCTTTAAATTTAAAGTGGGCTTCTTGTACACAATATATAGTTGGGTTTTTTTAATACACTCTGATAATTTCTATCTTTAATTGGTGTATTTAGACCATTCACATTTAAAATGATTCTTGATATATTTGGATTTAATATCAACCATGTTTATAACTGTTTTCTATTTGTTGCCAGAGGCTTCTTCTGCCTTCTCTAGTTTTTTTTTTAATACATTTATTTATTTTTTTATTTTTATTTTTGACTGCATTGAGTCTTCATTGCTGCACGTGGGCTTTCTCTAGTTGCAGTGAGTCGGGGCTACTCTTCATTGCGGTGCATGGGCTTCTCATTGCAGTGGCTTCTCTTGTTGAGGAGCACGGGCTCTAGGTGCATGGGCTTCAATAGCTGTGGCTTGCAGGCTCTAGAGGTCAGGCACAGTAGTTGTGGCGCATGGGCTTAGTTGCTCTGCGGCATGTGGGATCTTCCGGACCAGGGCTCAAACCCGTGGCCCCTGAATTGGTAGGCGGATTCTCAACCATTACGCCACCAGTGAAGCCCCCCTGCCTTCTCTAGTTTTAATTGAGTATTTTACATGATTCCACTTGTCTTATTAGTGTATCAGTTATATGTCTTTAAAAGAATTTTCAATGATTTTCCTCGAGTTTACATTTTTAACTAAGATCACTTTCAAATAACACTCTTTTGCTTCACTTATATGTAGTACAGATACCTTATTACAGAATGTTCATTTCATTCATCCATTTGTTACAGTCACTTAATACATTATTACTTTAGATAAAGAGTTATTTTTATATCAATTAAGAATAAGACAAGGGCTTCCCTGGTGGCGCAGTGGTTGAGAGTCCGCCTGACGATGCAGGGGACACGGGTTTGTGCCCTGGTCCGGGAAGATCCCACATGCTGCGGAGCGGCTGGGCCCGTGGGCCGTGGCCACTGAACCTGCACGTCCGGAGCCTGTGCTCTGCAACGGGAGAGGCCACAACAGTGAGAGGCCCGCATACCGCAAAAAAAAAAAGAAAGAGAAAAAAGAAAAAAAAATTCATTTTACTTTCATTTATTGCGTTTCCATAGCTCTTCCTTTATGTAGATCTGAGTTGTTGGCCTGTATCATTTTTCTGCTGCCTGAAGAAAATCTTTTAACATTTCCTGAAGGAAAGGTTTGCTGATGCTGAATCCCATCACTTTTTGTTGTCTGAGAAAGTATTTTATTTCTCCTCCACATTTGAAGGATTATTTCACTGGGTATAGAATTTTAAGTTAGTGTTTTTTTCTTTCAACACTTTATTTACACAGTTAGATAGGAGTGTTAACACTGAAATGGAGGATTTATTTATTCTCCTGTATTTCTGTTAAATTTTATTTTATTTATTTTGAGGTCAATTTAATAAATGCATACAAATTTTAAATATCATGAGGTGACACTCCTTACCTATTTTGTTATTAATTTAACTATAATGTCTTTCTTTTGGTTAGTGTTTTCATGGTTTTTTTCCCCTGTACTTTTACTTTCAGTCCTTATGTATCTTTATATTTCAGATAGTCTTTTGTAAATAGTACATAGTTGGGTTTTTTCCAGTCTGAAAATCTTGTTTTTTAATTGTTTCAAGTACACCATTTACATTTAATATACTTACTGATATTAATACTGGATATAACCATTGTACCAAGTTCTGTCTCTATGTCCCACCTGATTTATGTTAGTTTTTTCTTCTTTAGGATTGGTTATTTTCTTATTTTTACCCCTCTATTAGCTTAGAAGTTTTACACTCTTACTCTTCCTTAATAGTTATCTGGCAATTATAGCATACAGTCTTGACTTATTAAAGTCTTGACCAATATTAATTTATACTTCTACACACTCCCTAGATAATGCCCAAACTTTAAATACTTTAGCTCTCTTGACTCTTATGTTGTCAATATAAATTAACAAGATAATATTATTTTATATAATATTGACTTAAATTTATATAGATATTTAGCCTTTTAATTGCTTTTTATTCCTTTCTTCATCCCCAGTCTTCCATCTGAGATCATTTTCCTGTTATCTGAAAAATGCCCTGTAGAATTCAGTACGTACTTTGGTTTATGCCTGCTGCTGGAAACTCTCTCTGTTTTTATTTGTAAAGCTTTTATTTCACCTTCATTTTTGAAGGGTATTTTTGCTGGTTATTAATTTCTTGGTTGGCATTGATTTTCTTTCAAGATACTAAAGATGTCATTTCACCGTATTCATGCTTTCATCATTGCTGTTGCAAAGCTAGTAATTAGCCTAACTTGTTCCTTTTGAGGCATACTCTATTTTTTTTTGGCTACCTTTTTGATTTTTCTCTTTGTCTTGAATTCTCTGCAAGTTCACTATTATGCATTCTATATGTGGGTTTCTTTTTATTTATGCTGTTTGGGATTTGTTGGACTCCTTGGATCCTATGGATCAATGTCTTTCATCAATTTTGAATAATCCTCAGCCATTAATTCTTTAGATTGCCTCTGAACAATTCCATTTCTCTTCTCCTTCTGGAACTCCAATTAAACATGCATCAGACCTTATCGTACCCTCTTGTCTGTATTTTCCATCTTTTTGACTACCCATGCAGCCTTATGGATAATTTCATCTGAATAGAATTTCTAGTTCTTTAATTCTCTCTTGGGCTGCATCTAATATGCTGTTAAGGGCATCCACTGAGTTTCTAATTTCAGCTTAGTTACTTTTTAGTTTTGGAGGGTTTTTTCCCCCTACTTTTTCTGATTTCTTGTTCCCTGTTGAAATTTTCAAGATTGGATTTTATTTATCTGAATACAGTAAGCATTGTGGTTTAGTAGTCTGTACCTGATAACTCAAATAATTCAAAGCTAATGGATCTGTTTGTGTTGTCTATTCTCTCTGGTGCTTTTTACCTATGATGGGTTTTATCTTCGTGTTGCTGCTTATCTTTGTGTATGGGCATTGTATTTAAACAACTGTTTGTTGAAATAATTTGAGGCCTAGGATGATGGAATCTTCCTCCAGAGATTTTGTTTGCATTGGTCAGGTCTGTAAGGATGCTTCCTGTCTAAAACCACCTCAATCTATACTCAAAACTTAAACTTTACTAGTCCACCTAGATGTTGCAAAGCCAAGCGAAAAAACTTTGTGAGGGCTAGTTTATTTTCAGTTTACAGTTACCCTTAAAGTGAAACATTTGAAGTTCCTAAGAAACCCCTCCCCTTTTAATAAGCCTTGGGCTTTGATTTTTGTTACTCTAGTGCTTTGAGTCTGCTGAATATTCAACTCACTTTGACACTGGTTTATTCCTTAACCTTTATTCCTTAACCACAGATGACCTCAAGACAAATACAGCTAACCTTATGAGTATTAAAAGAAGACATGGTGAATTCTTCTTTCACCTCATATAGGAAAAGCGTTCTTAACTATGAATCAAAATCTAGATGCAATAAAAGTCTAATAAATGTGACTACTTTTTTTAATGCATGGCAGAAATACATCATAAAGTCAAAAGGCAACTAACAAACTGGAAGTAAATATTTGCAACTTATATAACAGATAAAGGCCTAATATAGTTAATGTATAAAGAACACTTGAAAAGTGTGAAGGACCAACAACCCAATAGAAAAATGTGGAAAAGACATGAACAGACAATTCACAATGATATTTATTAAACTGTTGTTAAACAGGAATGCCATCGATATAATACTTCTCACCTATCATATTAGTGAAAAGTAGAAAGTATGTCACACGCTATGTTGAAAAGTGTGTGGGGAAATAAGCACTCTCCTATATTGCTGGTGGGAAAGCAAAATGGGTCTGAGACTCAAGGGAGGGAATAACCTGGATATGTAGATTAGGAAATCATCTGTGTTTAGAGGGAAATGAACAGAGATCAGCCAGGGAGCGAGGACACATGGACTGAGGAGAGCAGAGGCTCTGGACGTAGCTGCTACTCAAGGAGGCAGCGCAGCTACCTGGCGGGCACCACCACCAGGGCTCTGGAGTCAGACGGAGCTGGTCTTGAAAACGGGTTGTGAGGCTCCGTGTGGAGCGCTCCTGGAGAAGTCGGGTACCCTCCCTGCAATCAGCTGGCACAACTGGGGATAAAGGGCATCTCAGAGGGATGCTGAGCGAGGACCTGAGAGGCACCAGGTAAAGCACCTGCAGTCAGGAAGCCTCCCCCCACCTGCTCTGTTGGTAACTCCCCCTTTTCCACACACACCACCCCGCAGCCCGTCCGCAGCTGTCCGGTCCCTGTGGGATGTAGGTGAGGGGGCGGGGCGGGGGGAAACCGGGCTCGGGTGACGCGGCGCTCACGTGACCGGCAGGGCGCCAACGTGGGCAGCAGCCCCCGCGTCCCACCCCCCCAGCCCCGAGGTCTGGTCCTGTCGCCCGCGCGGAACCAGCTCCCGGAGCTGTCCGGGTGGCGAGCGAGGGGCAAGCGGGCTTAGGCGAGCCAGAGGAGGCGCAGGCCCGGCTCGGGCGCTGCAGGTCAGTGTGAAGGTGGGCGCTGCTGGCGGCCCGGGGTGGGGGTGGAAGCGGATGGGACTAGGATCCGGGAGCAGCGGGGAGAGGGGAAGGGGTCCCGAGATGGGTGAGGAGGGGCACGGGGCGTGGTGTGGGCAGGTGGGGAGGAAGGACCCTGCAACTGGCCCTGCCGCCTCTTCGACGCCCCTCCTCTGCGCCCTCCATCCATTTTCTAGCCTGAAATGGGGGGGGGGAGTGCGCCCCCGCAGTGCGACAGTGAAACGTAGACAAATTCTGAAAATAACTCCCTTTCACCCTCTCCACCCAGGAGGAAATATTGACCTCAGCGTAAAGGGTTGGGGGTGGGGCAGGTTGCTTGCACGGGAGGAAGACCCAGAGATCCAAAATAGTTTGGAAAGCATCCTGGTCTGGTGCCTGAGGCCTGAAAAGTAATGGCGGCTTGGATGCAGGGGAGGTGGGGGAGGAAACGTTGGATGAGGAGGGCCCAAATTCAGGAAAGGGACTTCAGTCCACTGACCGTGCAGCCCCTCTCTGTCTCCTGTCTGCTGGTCTGCGTGTCTGTTCTCAGCACTCTGCAAGGCTAGAAAAGGAGGAGGAACCTTTCCAGAATCCCTGCAGGTCAGCGGAAGGAGGGAGAGGCACTGGACAGGCACAGAGCTGGGGGCTGGGTGTGGAGGGCACAGCTTGGGCAGAATTTGAGGGCCCCACTGCCCATCCCCCCCATATATAATATACACACTTTCTGCCACGCTGAAGGATGGTACAAGGTAGCAGGGCCTGCCAGGGAAATGGTTGGCTCTCAGTGCAGGAGGAATGGTGGGGTAAAGGGTGGCCAGAAGGCACACTAGGCTGGGCCAGGTCAGGGGAACGCTGACAAGGGTGAGATGCCAGTACTATCCGGACCTGCATTCCACCCCCAAGGCCTCAGTCTCCCTCCTTTCCTCTTGTCTCTCTCCCCCCACCCCACCACATCCCATCCCCCAGGACAGGAAAACGAGGGGACATCTCAACATGGAAAAACTCTGCAATGAAAATGAAGGAAAGCTGGAAAGCGAAGGAAAGCCAGAAAATGAAGTAAAGCCTGAAAATCAAGGAAAGTCAGATGAGGAAGAAAAGCCAGAAGTGGAGGGGAAGTCAGAACACGAGGGAGAGCTCCAGAATGAGGGACGGCCAGAAGACCAGGGACAACCAGAAGATGAGAGGAAGAGAGAAAAGCAGGACAAGTCCGAAGCTGAGGGAAAACCACACGGTGAGCGCAAGCTGGAATCCCAGGCAAAGCCAGAGAGTCAGCCGCGGGCTGCCGAAAAGTGCACCTCTGAAGACTATGTGCCCCGGAAAGCAAAAAGAAAAACGGACAGGGGGACGGACGATTCCCCCAAGGACTATCAGAACAACTTACAGGAAAGGCATCTGGGCAGTGAGGAGATGATGACAGAATGTGCAGCTATGTCAAGGGCTCAGGAAGAGCTAAGGAAAAGACAGAAAATGGGTGACTTTCATTGGATGCAAAGAGATGTACAGGATCCATTCACCCCAAGGGGCCAACGGGGTGTCAGGGGAATGAGGGGCGGAGGTAGGGGCCAGAGGCGCTTACATGGTATCCCATATCTTTAATGCCTTTGGCCTTCAATTCTGACTCCTCTGATGAGAATATCACTGACCCTGCTTTCCCTGGCAGGCATTTGCCAGGCTATGTGCTTTAACCTTAAGCTGATTCTTTGCTTTAGGTGTCACTCTCGTTACCAGCAGCCTTTTGATCCAACTACAGTGCTCTCTGTGTTTCAGTAGGGGATTTTCACCCATGTGCATGGAGGAGATGTTCATGGTACACTGTAAAACAACAATAAAGAAAAAACAGTTTTCAGAACCGAATATATAGTATCAGCCCAATTTTGTAAAAATATAAACATTTGCACAATACATTTGTGCACAGAGAAAACTCTGAAAATGTTTGCACTAAAAAGGAGGCAACGGTTTTTTCCTGCATGGTAGCCAGAAAATAGGTCTCACCTGCACTCAAAAATGAATCCAATCGCCTGATGGTACCTCCATGCCATTCGCCTGAAGGTGTGCCCATCCCCTGTCTTTCCCTAGTTGTAACCATGTCAGTGGGCGCTGCTACACCTTCTCCTGGGTCCTCTACCGTCCTATGGCTCCCAACATGTATGATTCTTTTTTTCTTTGCTCACTCATCTCCACTTTTTCTTAAATGATATGGATTATGTTTGTCATAATAAAAAATCTAGAAATCAACACATGATAAACAATTGAAACGTTCAGTAAGCTTATGAGGGCAATGAAGACACTTAAAATTCCTGTTGTCAGAATGTAAAATGTTAAGTAAAACATTGCCTCTGGGACTCAGCTAGAGGAATCAACCTGACAGTTGTAACAGATCCAGTGCTCTAAAGGTCAGTCTTGTCATCTGCGAAATGGGAATAAAACTTGCCTGTGTTGGGTGGGCTCCTTTGTAGCAGTAGGACCCTGGACCTTGTCAGACACTCAGGGGAGGGCTGAGAGTAGGTCTCATCTATGCCCAGGAACAAGTCCAAGTAGCTGAGAAGAGACTGCCACTCTTATCTGGATACTACCGTATCTGTTGGGCACTCCTGTTGTGCCCTGTACCCTCTGCTGACAGCTACTGATATGATGGAGTCCTCATGGTGACAAAGCCCCTCTGATTCCCTATAGTTCCCAAAGGGCCAAAGCCCCTATTTGACTCCTATAGGAATGTAGGTTAACCCCCTCTTCCAGCTTCAGAGTTGTACCTATCCTGGTGGTAGTGCCCCAGGGCTGTTTGGGCTCCACTATATTGCATAGTTCTTAAAGTAGTCATTAATATTTTTAGTTCATTTTATATTTGCTTACAGTAGTTTCTTATCTCTTGACTCATATATTTTGGGTCCACCAGGGGTTGTATCCTGAGACAAATCTGTGGACGAGACAGTGGATGATTATTTGAACTACACACCACAGTACCTCAGGGAAGCCACATGTAAATTTACATACCTTTCTTAGTGTGAGTTTTCGCTCTAAAAAGTCTCCTGGTTGGCTTCCTACACAAAATCAAAGGACTTGTAATCAGAGAGGGTTACACAAGTGAGTTTCAAGCTGAAAATATCCCTTCCCATTCCAAACCAATTCCAACTGAGAAGTGTAACAGTGCTCTTAAAAATATTAAAAACTCTCAGTGTTAGGCATTTTTATTTAACCCACTAGTATGTTGCTTTTTCCAAAGACTTTTTTTTTTTTGCGGTATGTGGGCCTCTCACTGTTGTGGCCTCTCCCATTTGCGGAGCACCGGCTCCGGACGCGCAGGCTCAGCAGCCATGGCCCACGGGCCCAGCCGCTCCGCGGCATGTGGGATCCTCCCGGACCGGGGCACGAACCCGTGTCCCCCACATCGGCAGGCAGACTCTCAACCACTGCGCCACCAGGGAAGCCCCCAAAGACTTTTTTATTCATCCTAACATCCCTTACACTGTACTTGACACATATACTTAATAAATTTTGATTGAATCAGGAGCCCTGAGTTAAAAAAGATACAGTGTTCATGGATCAGAAGACTCAATGTGTTAATATGGTAATTCTCTCCAAAAGTGATCTATAAATTCAATGCCATCCCATTAGAAATCTCAGCAAACTGCGATTCTAAAGGTTTTATGGAAAAGCAAAGGAACAAAGTTAGAGGACTCACTACCTGATTTCAGGGCTAACTATAAAGCTACATTAATCAAGACTATGTAGTATTTGCATAAGGACAAACATATAGATTGATGGAATAAAACACAGTCCAAAAGTAGACCCACATATATATGGTCACTTCATTTTTTAAAAAGGACCCAAAGGAATTCAGTGGAGACTTTTCAAGAGATGATGCTGGAACAATTGAATGTTGTCTTGATCAGTTTGGGCTGCTATAACAAAAATACCACAAACTGGAATTTCTCATAGTTCTGGAGTCTGGGAAGCCCACGATCAGGATGCTGGCAGATCTGGTGTCTAGTGAGGGTCAGATTCCTGGTTCATAACCAGATGTCTTCACATGGCAGAAGGGGCAAGGAAGCTCTCTGGGCCTCTTTTATAATGAAACTAATCCCATTCATGAGGGCTCCACCTTCATGGCCTAATTGCCAATTACCATCCAATTATTTGGTAATTCCAAATACCATCCAATTGGATGAATTTCAGGGTTACACAAACATTCAGTCTATAGCAGACATCAATATACAAAAAAAGTACCCTTACCTCACACCAAATACAAAACATGAATTCAAAATGGCTTACAGAACAAAATGTGAAACCCAAAATTATGAAAACTTCATTTAGCGATTTCCCTGGTGGTCCAGTGGTTAGAACTCTGTGTTCTCCTGCCAAGGGCCCAGGTTTGATCCCTGGTCAGGGGAACTAAAATCCCATAAGCCATGTGGTGTGGCCAGAAAAATAAAATAAAATAAAAATAAAAACTTCATTTAAAAATAGGAAAAATAGGGCTTCCCTGGTGGCGCAGTGGTTGGGAGTCCGCCTGCCGATGCAGGGGACGTGGGTTCATGCCCCAGTCTGGGAGGATCCCGCATGCCGTGGATCGGCTGGGCCTGTGAGCCACGGCCGCTGGGCCTGCGCGTCCAGAGCCTGTGCTCCACAGCAGGAGAGGCCGCAACCGTGAGAGGCCCGCGTACCGCAAAAAAAAAAAAAAAAAAAAGGAAAAATATGGAATAGTTTGTAGGTTCAGAGTAAAATATTATTGCTTATTAATTCTGAAGTGGTTTAAAGATTTTTTGAAATTAACTTTCTGCCACTATCTACTTAATAGGCTCCAGAGGTTTCTCCTACTAAGAAAGGGGAAAAGGCAAATGCTAATGATAAAACATTTACATGTGGACAATAAAATTTAAGATATCATTAAAAAATTAGGGAAAAAAGGGTAATCCTGGATTAGCATATGACATGAATCTGTGCCATATGACAATTTAAGATAATAACGGGACAATGAGGGTATTGACAAATTTCTGTGAACTTCAAACAAGTCTGGAATATCTATACTAATAAATATAACCATACATATATAATCTAAGATGGCTTAATACTTATTTGACAATGTTTTCCATGTAATTTAACATACCAAATAAACCTAATTGTTTTAATATCTCTTTTATAAGGTGAGAGACTATTTTTTTTAGATTTTCTAAGTACCCACTGGGAAATCTCAAAAATAGTTTGAGGTCAAAAAGACTCCATTTAGAATCTGATTTTGGGAAGTTGTCAAAAATTCCAAAAGTTTGGGGCTTCCCTGGTGGCGCAGTGGTTGAGAGTCCGCCTGCCGATGCAGGGTATGCGAGTTCATGCCCCGGTCCGGGAAGATCCCACATGCCGCGGATTGGCTGGGCCCGTGAGCCATGGCCGCTGAGCCTGCGTGTCCGGAGCCTGTGCTCCGCAACGGGAGAGGCCACAACAGTGAGAGGCCCGCGTAGCAAAAAAAAAAAAAAAAAATTCCAAAAGTTTGAACATTTGATTAAACAGTATCACAGATCAATATGAAACAATACTTAATTATCTATTTAACCATTTAACCAAAGTGACAATAAAAGATTTTTAAGGTAAATACAGAAGGTTACAAAACCGTGAAAAAATATAGCTCTTTTCACATTGAGAAGACTCAATTCTCCCATGTAATCAAAGACCTGATAAAGATAATATGAAACACAAAAAATTATTTTGGTAAGACAAAATCGTTGCTTTCCAGGCAGATTACCCAAAAGGTAAAGAGAAGCATTTCACAATCTCTTATCAAGAGAAGACCAATAGTCCAAACACTTTTTCTTTTTAACAGAGAGAAAACCAAACTCTAATTTTGCACCAGTGTCCTTTTTTTTTTTTTTCCTTTTTGGCTGCACTGCGTGGCGTGTGCGATCTTAATTCCCCAACCAGGGATCGAACCTGTGCCCCCTGCAGTGGAAGTGCGGAGTCTTAACCACTGGACCTCCAGGGAAGTCCCTGCACAAGTGTACTTTTGATATTAAGGCTCATTCTTTAAAAATTTACAAATAAATTCATTCTAATCTTAGACAGCTTGACCACACATAAAATCCCTTTCCCAAGATTCCTTTTCCTCAAACGTTCTACCCACTCAGGTTTTCTTCCCTGTATTTTCCTCTTTCTCATTCTGGAACACCCAGTAATTCTACTTTAGAACAAAATTACTCTTTTTCCCTTAACAAAAACATGTCTTTCATACCTCTTGTTATCCAAAACACACATCCTATTTTCCTTACCTACTTTTCGTACACAGTTGTTTCCTTTCACCCTCATTATTTCTAGTATTTTTAATTACATATATTGATTAGCTTTCTTAACCCTTAGAAACCTTAATTTCTAGTGAAACTAAAAAGTAAGCAATTGTGGACTGCCTGTTACACAACCATTCTACAGATCGGTAAAGTTAAAAATATATTTCATAATTTCTAAAAGTATATCCTTCCTGATAGTAAAATTTCCAGTATGGCACAACACATGTTTGCTGATAGACAGAAATATCTTCAGCTCCTTTATAAGAAGATGCCAAAGTAGATAAACCTATGCTCAGTAGTTTCAGTATTATTTTATTTGAAAATGATCTAGATATTCAATGCATATCCATCATTAGTTAGTGTAACTTAAAGGTTTCGAGTTATCAAAAAGATTTTTGAAACTATTTTTAAGTAGACATACCATAAAATATAATTACTGTTGAAAAATTCACATATAAACTTTTAATTACAGCTATGTAATTCATCTGTTTAGGTTACTCATGAAAATTTCATGAGGCATTAAACAGCTAACCATCAACTTAAGTTATTTTTCTTGCTAACAAATCCTGTAACAGAAATAACATGACTTTTAGTAAACCTGGCTAGAATAAAAGCTGTATGTCTGCATTATATTTAAGGCTGATAACTCTGAAGACATGCCTGTTTTAATTAAACCAACAAAGTTAAACTAGCTTTTATTTACCAAAGATTACCCTAGACCACATGAACTTGAAAAACTTTGGGGCTAGTTTCTATATTTCTGAGAGAATCCTTTTTTTTTTTTTTTTTTTTTTTTTTTTACTGGATCAACAGCTCAACAGCTCAACTTTTAATTATCCAAATTCCTATATTAAGATTCAGGGGATTCTGAATTCCATGATTACAGCCACCTGGCATAAACAAGAGTAAATTTTCTCTGCAACAAGTTTACATCATCCTAAGTCTACAGTCAATTTGATCAACAGTCTGTCTACACAGTAGAAGGTAGACAGGTACAAAATGAGCCCAAATAACATGAAAAAAAAAAAACTCAGCAGAAACAACACACAACAAATACAGATCTATAGGAGTTCCAGACACTGGAATTATAAGACTCAATTTAAAAATAAATTCTCTGGGACTTCCCTGGCAGTCCAGAGGTTAACACTCAACACTTCCACTGCAGGGGGTGCAGGCTCCATCCCTGGTTGGGGAACTAAGATCCCACATGCTCTGCGGAACAGCCAAACAAAAAAATTAAATAATAATAATAATAATTTTTCTTACTAAATAGGAGATAAAAGACATGATTGAAAATTTCAGCAGGTAACTGGAAATTATAAAAAAACATGAAATAGAAATTCTATAACTAAATTTTTAAAATTTATTTTGTATTGAAGTATAGTTGAGTTACAATGTGTTAATGACTGCTGTACAGCACAGTGACTCAGTTATACATATATATACATTCTTTTTCATATTCTTTTCCATTATGGTTTATCACAGGATACTGAATATAGTTCCCTCTGCTATACAGTAAGACCTTGTTGTTTATCCATTCTATATATACCAGTTTGTATCTGCTAATCCCAAATTCCCAATCCAACCCTCTCCCACCCCCCTCCCCCTTGGCAACCACCAGTCTATTCTCTATGTCCTTGATTCTGTTTCTTTTTCATAGATAGGTTCATTTGTGTCATATTTTAGATTCCACATATAAGTGATATCACGTGGTATTTGTCTTTCTCTTTCTGACTTGTTTCACTTAGTATGATAATCTCTAGTTGCTGTACCACCCTGCCTTGATTACTGTCGTTTTGTAGTAAGTTTTGAAATTAAGAAGTACAGGATATCCTATTTTATTCTTTCTATACTAAGATTGTTTTCTCTATTCTGGATCCTTTGATTTTGAAATCACCTTGTCATTTTCTACATAAAAGCCAGATGTGATTTTAATAGGGATTGCATTGAATCTGTACATCAATTAGGTAATATTTACCATTAGAACAATACTGTCTTTCAATCCATGAACATGGGATTTATTTCCATTTATTTAGGTCTTCTTTAATTTCTTTTCAACAACATTCTGTATTTTCAATTTATAAGCCTGGACTTTCTTTTGTTAAACATATCCCTAAAAATATTTTTCTTTTTGATGTCATCATAAATGGAATCATTTTCTTCAGTTCATTTTCAGATTGTTAATTTCTATTATAAAGAAATACAATTGATTTTTGTATATTGATACTGTATCCTGCCACAATGTTCCACTCATGTATTAGTTCTCATAGTTTTATAATGGATTCCTTAGGATTTGCTATGTACAAGGTTATGTTATCGTCAAATTGAGATCATTTTACTTCTTCCTTTGTTAACTGGATGCCTATTTATTTATTTATTTTTGCCTAATTACCTTGGCCAGAACCTCTAGTACAACCTCTAGAAATGGCAATAGAAGACATCCTTGTCTTGTTTCAGTTCTTAGAAGGAAATTTTTTAGTGTTTCACCCTTATGTATGATGTCAGTTGCATGTTTTTGTAGGTTTCCTCTATCAAGTTGAGGAAGTTCCTTGTATTCCTAGTTTGTTGAATATTTTTATCATGAAAAAGTGCTGATTCTTGTCAAATGTTTCTTCTGTATCTGTTGAGATGCTCATGTGGTTTGGGGCCTTCATTATGTTAATATGGTGGTTTATATTGACTGATTTTGTGTTATACCAAACTTGCATTCATGGGATAAATTCCACTTGGTCATTGTGTATAATCCTTTTTATATATTGCTGGATTCAACTTGATGGTAATTTATTGAGGATTGCATTTATATTCATGAAAAAATATTGGTCTGTATTTTTGTTGTTGTTATACCTAGTCTTGTTATGATATCAGAGTGATACTGCTTTCATAGAATCAATTGGGAAGTTTTCCTCATCTATACTGTTATGGTAATGAAACAAGACCATTAAGCTGAGGTGGCTCTAATGACTTGGTAGTCTATGTAAGCAAATAAAAACCTAAGGCAGGGTCAGTTTCTATAAGTTTCTCAAGGTTAAGAAGAACACAGATGTAGAGAACAAACATGGACACCAAGCGGGAAGCGGCGGAGTGGTGGTGGTGGTGGTGTGATGAATTAGGTGATTGGGATTGACATGTATACACTGATGTGTATAAAACTGATGACTAATAAGAACCTGCTGTGTAAAAAAATAAATAAAATAAAATTCAAAAATTAAAATAAAATAAAATAAGAACTAATCACAAGCAGCCAACTAGGCTTTCCCAAGTAATGAAACCACTTAAGCTATAGCAAATTAGATAACTTTTTTGCTTTGCTTCTGTGTCTTCTCTATAAAATCCTTGCCCCTAGGTCCTGTTGGTGGAGTGCTTTTAACAACTTCTGGTTGTTTATAGCCCAATTTGAATCAATGTTTGCTCAGATAAACTCTTAAAATTTTTAATATTCTTCAGATCTTTTAATTGTCCTGGTGTCAGAAGTGGGATCCAAAATAGATCACCAATGGCCCTAAGGAGAAATGAGCAAGAGTAGATACCTGCTGATCCCATTGTGCTCACTGCTTTCTTTCTGTGTCTGGAGGTCGTGAATAAGTCCCTCATGGATATCCAAGCTCTACAGCTTTTGCATCATGAGGATCTGACTTTACTTGAGGATTTATTTTTCCAGACTGGGTCTGCAGTTGGACTGGTCTGACTTAAACTGGACTGGGCCAGTGTGAGTCCTCAGGTAAATAAATTTTGTTTTAAGAGGAAAAAAGAAAAAATTGGTTCATTCGAGTCCAAGGAGTCAGGGACTACTCCATCTGGGATTCCAGCTAACTATATGTATAAAAATTATGGGCCCAGAACTTGTGTTTTTCTGAAAAAATGGTTTAACCTTACCAAAAATAATCTTTAATTACAGTGGCCACAGTGAGAAACTTTTAACCTAGATGAGCTCATCCATTTACAAGGTGTCCTAAAGAAAAAGGATTCTCAGCCAAGTACTCAGAAGAGTAGAGAGAAAATTATTTTTCCTCCCCTACAATTTCTGATAACACAGATGGGACCCTCTGGGACACCTCACTTGCTCTGGAGCCTATAGATGGGACCGCAGGAAAACTGACAGAAGCCAGTGAAAGGTAAGAATTCTGACCAAAGTCAGCTCTCCTGGATCTCAGTCTGTAGTGTCCAGGTAAGAGAGGAAGGTAAAATTTCATGGTGTCCCTTTTTTTCTAAATTTGGACTCCTGTGAGTTTGGTTTTGGGGTACCCATTTGTTATCAATCCTTTCCATCCCAGGAACAACTATTACTTTCCTGTCTGTCTCTCATTTTGTGTACTGAGGACTTGGCTTGGCTTTCTTCCTGTTAGGGTACACAAGTCATTGCTTACATGTACAGGCAGCTCAACCGTCAGGTTTGGGCCCCGAAGAATATGACCAGACAGAAATGTGGGTTGCACTCTATTTATGGCTAGTGTCCTACTGACTGTTGCCAGCTCTCAGGGGACTTGTCCAAGTCTTTCTTTCTTTTGGTTATCTTTGCAAGTGGGCCTGGACCATGGGAGAACTATACCTTTTCACCATCTTTGGGGAAGCTTCATGTGTCCACAGTTAAGCCATAAAAGGCTTACTGATTTTGGTTGGAAGTAACTAGATAGGAATACACTTGGCTTAAAGGTATAAGGAAAAAATAAATTTAAAAAGAGTTCAATACTGCCAGGAATATTTACTGTTTCTAAAAACCTTACACGATATTTGAGAAAATTTTTCTTTAAAAGGAACTCTGGTCAGAAGTTTGCCAAATTGGAAGCTGATATTCATAGCCTGACAGGAACATTTTTAGGCCTTCTCCCCTAAGCTAAAATGGAACTATGTACCCAGAGTGGAAAAAACAAAATGAAACATTCTGAAGTCTTTGTGGAAAGATTTACTAAAACAGACAGATTTAGTAAAAGATTTATTAAAACACCAGGACTTCCCTTCCACCCACCAATGTAGGGGACATGGGTTCGAGCCCCGGTCTGGGAAGATCCCACATTCTGCAGAGCAACTAAGCCCATGCGCCACAACGGCTGAGCCTGCGCTCTAGAGCCTGCAAACAACAACTACTGAGCCTGCATGCTGCAACTACTGAAGCCCGCATGCCTAGAGCCCATGCTTCGCAACCAGAGAAGCCACCACAATGAGAAGCCTGCGTACTGCAACAAAGAGTAGCCCCTGCTCGGCACAACTATAGAAAGCCTGTGTGCAGCACCGAAGACACAATGCAGCCAAAAATAAATAAATAAATAAAAGAATCCTCCTGCCAATGCAGGGGACATGTGGGTTCGAGCCCTGGTTGTCCAGGAAGATCCCACATGCAGTGGAGCAACTAAGCCCATGTGCCACAACTACTGAAGCCCATGCACCTAGAGCCTGTGCTCCACAACAAGAGAAGCCACTGCAATGAGAAGCCCACGTGCCGCAAAGAAGAGCAGCCCCCGCTCACCACAACTAGAGAAAGCCCATGCACAGCAGCAAAGACCCAGTGCAGCCAAAAACAAAATATAAATAAATAAATAAATAAATTTATTTATTTAAAAAAAAATTCCAAAGATACACAGCTCTAAATCTAGGACATAGAACTCTTTTGATTTCCGTCTTAGTTGGATATCTTCTCCCTGATATAAAGAAGCAAATTGTATTGTAGTTGGATTGGTGGGTTAACCTCTTGATATCACTCAGGTTTCAACCCAATTCTCTGACAAATTAATAACAATTGTACTTGTCTTACAGACTGAGTCTTTCAGAGAACAGAAATGTGACTCTAGAAGCAATTTAAAGTTCACCTATCCTTTTTACCAAATCCTAAACCTGCTCTATTCATCTCAAAAATGCTTACAGATATTGTAAAAGATCAAGACATTGGAAACAAAACTATAATTCAAAAAGATACATGCACCCCTATGTTCATAGCAGCACTATTCACAATAGCCAAGACATGGAAACAACCTAAATGTCCACTGACAGATGAATGGATAAAGAAGATGTGGCACATATATACAATGGAATACTACTCGACCATAAAAAGGAATGAAATAATGCCATTTGCAGCAACATGGATGCAACTAGAGATTATCATACTAAGCAAAGTAAGTCAGAAAGAGAAAGACAATACCATATGATATCACTTATATGTGGAATCTAAAATATGACACAAATGAACCTATCTGTGAAAAAGAAATAGAATCAGGGACATAGAGAATAGACTGGTGGTTGCCAATGGGGAGGGGGGTGGGAGAGGGTTGGATTGGGAGTTTGGGATTAGCAGATGTAAACTGGTATATATAGAATGGATAAACAACAAGGTCTTACTGTATAGCAGAGGGAACTATATTCAGTATCCTGTGATAAACCATAACGGAAAAGAATATGAAAAAGAATATATTTATATATGTATAACTCAGTCACTGTGCTGTACAGCAGTAATTAACACAACACTGTAATTCAACTATACTTCAATAAAAAATAAATTTAAAAAAGACAGGGTGGTACTGCCATAAGGATAGATATATAGATCAATGGAAAAGAATTAAGAGTCCAAAAGTAAACCCTCACATTTAGGGTCAATGAATTTTTGACAAATGTAACAAGACAATTCAAAGGGGGAAAGAGTTGTTTTAAAACTAATAGTGACAGAACAATTGGATATCCAGATGCCAAAGATTTCATTTAGACCACTACATCATACCATACAACAAAATTAGCTCAACATGGATTATAAGTATTAATGCAAGAGCTAAAATTATAAAAACTCTTAGAAGAAAACATAGGAGTAAATCTTCCTGACCTTAGGTTTCACAATGTTTTCTTAGATATGACAACAAAAGCATATGTGACAAAAGGTAAGATATATTAGAAGTTATCAAAATAAAAAAATTTTGTGCATCAAATGATACCACTGGTGGCACAGTGGTTAGGAATCTGCCTGCCAGTGCAGGAGACATGGGTTCAATTCCTTGTCCAGGAAGATCCCACATGCCGCAGAGCAACTAAGCCTGTGAGCCACAACTACTGAGCCTGTGTGCTGCAACTACTGAAGCCCACGTGCCTAGAACCTGTGCTCCACAACAAGAGAAGCCACCGCAATGAGAAGCCCGCACACTGCAATGAAGAGTAGCCCCCACCACTTGCTGCAACTAGAGAAAGCCCGCACGCAGCAATGAAGACCCAACACAGCCAAAAGAAAGAAAGAAAGAAAGAAAGAAAAGAAAGTGAAAAGACAACCCACAGAGTGGGAAAAAATACTTGTGAATCGTTTATTCAATAAGGAACTAATTTCCAGAATATATAAAGAACTCTGGAAATTCAACTATAAAAAGACAAATAGCCCAATTAAAAATGGGCAAATGATTTGAATAGGTATTTATGAAAGACATATAGATAACCAATAGACACATGAAAAGAAGCTCAACATCATTAGTTGTTGGGGAAATGCAAATCAGAACCAAAAGGAGAAAACTCTTCATATACAGTATGATGGTTAAAATGAAAAGGATGGAAAATAACACGTTTTGGTGAGGATAATGAGAAACTGGAGCCCTCAAACATTACTGGTGGGAATCTAAAATGTTGAACCTAACTTGGAAAATAGATTGGCAGTACTTCAAAATGTTAAACAGACTTCTCATATGACCCAGCAATTCCATTCCTTGGTATATACCTGAGGGAAAATGTCATAGCAGCATTGTTTATAATAGCCAATAAAGAAGTGGAAGAAAACCCCAAATGTCTATCAACCAAATAAATAATATGTGGTATATCACATAATAGAATATATTTGGCAATAAAAAGGAAGAAGTACTGATATATGCTAGAACATGGATGAACCTTGAAAGCAATATGCTAAGTGAAAGAAGTCACAAAAGACTCCATATTTTATTACTTAATTTACAAGATATTGTCATATCAGGAAAGCTATAGAGACAGAAATTTGATTAGTGGTTGCTTGGGGCTGGCAGCAGGGTGGGTATTATTGGTAATGGATACCAGGTTTCTTTTCGGGATTATGAAAAATGTTCTAAAATTAGATTGTGTGATGGTTGCCCAACCCTATAAATATACTAAAAACCATTGATTTGTACACTGTACATGGGTGAATTTTATGGAATATAAATTATAACTCAATAACACTGTTGAAGAGAAATTATTATATAATAAATATAATAATGCACTGTGGGTTTATAACACATGTAGAAGTAAAATGTAAGACAACAATAGAAAAAAGAATCAGAAGGGGGATACACAGGTGTAAAGTTCTTCCATTATCCACAAAGTCATATAATATTATTTGAAGATACCATGTGATAATGTTACTGAGTTCAAGCTCGGTCTGCTCGCCACACGACAGGCCAATAAATCGGGAGACTAGGTGTTGAGGCAACGAATATGACTTTATTTGGAAAGCCGGGTATCCAAGAAGATGGTGGACTAGTGTCCTTATCGGGGGTTGGATGCTAGTTTCTTTTATAGAACAGAGATGGGGAGGAGGTGAGGAAGTTAAGTAAAAAGGCCATAAGTCTTGCAAAATATTTCCTGGTTTTGGCCAGTCTCAGGGAGGGGATGTGTTAGTTTGTTCTTTTCTGCAGCCATTCACAGGTGGGCAGGGTTAGGCTGTTTCCCTGTAAGCTGAACAAAGGTAATTTAGTTTAACATTCAGGCAGAGGGGCAGGGTTCCCCGAGGCAGGCCATCATGTATGCCTATAGCTATAGACAGAACAAAAGCAATGGAAAGCTAAGGTCAAAGTAAAAGAAACAGGTCCAACATGGAGTCAGATTTTGTTCTTCCCTGTTACAATAATAGAAAATAAATACTGCAAACTCCAGAGGCATGGCTCAGATATTTTACCTGGAGGGAGAAGCAGACTGTAAAACAGAGAGCTCTAAATCTCATCCCAAAGGATATGACTTCATTTAACAGTGTGAAGAAGATCAAGCCTAAAGGAGCTCTTGAAAACAGTGGAGGCTGTATTGTGTGGTATAATAAAAATATACATTGGGTCTTGTATAGAGCTCCTGGCATAGAGCTCCTAAAACTCTTGGGATTCCCTAACTTATAGGAGTGTCTTTTTTTATTCATTATGAGCCCCTTTTAATTACATCTGAGTTTATACTAATGAGGTGACTCATGGTGGGGCCCCAGATAGTTTCAGGATGGGGGCTGGCCACCACAAAGACCAAATAAATTATTAGAGAGGTGTGTGGACAGAAAACAAGTTTCTTGCCATTCTGGTAAACAAGATGTTGCCCACTATCAAGCCATCAGCCACTGCAGCCACCCCCAACAGTGCACCCTGAGGGGAATTCAGGATGAAGAAAAACAGGACATTGGCCCTAGGTAGTTAAGATTCATATCAAAGGAAAAATTTCAATGAGCCAAGACTCTTGCATCTTCCCATATATAGAAAAGCACTAAAATCATTAACTTGAGATGTCTGTTTTTGTGATTAGCAATAACTTTTTGACGCTCGAGTACATGGGTTTATTTTTGGTTTTTTTCAGCAAAAACTCCTAGATATCCTGCCTCCTCCCTTATCTCTTTGGAACAGTTCTTCAGAGCTATCTGAGAGGCTGTATCCCGGGCTATAGACCTCCGTAAGGCCACTGAATAAAACACAATTCTCAGCTTTTAGGTTGTGCATTGTTTTTCAATCAACAGCTAAAACGTTCAGTCCTAACACCCTGCCCCTCTTCCCTGACCTCTGGAGAGGGAAGAAAGGCTGGAGATTGAGTTCAATCACCGTTGGTCAATGATTTAATCAATCATTCCTATGTAATGAAACGTCCATAAACCACCCTAAATGACAGGGTTTGGGGAGCTTCTGGGTTGGAGAACACATGAATGTGCTGGGAAAGTGGTGTGCCTAAAGAGGACAAGGAAACCCTGCACTTCTACTTCCCCCCAATACCTTGCTCTATGCCTCTCTTCCATTTAGCTGTTCCTGAGTTGTATTATTTAAAATAAACCAATACTAGTAACTAAAGCATTTTCCCAAGTTTTGTGAGTTGTTCCAGTAAATTACTGAAACTGAGGAGGAGGTCATGGGAACCCCCAAATTTGTAATCAGCTAGGCAGAAGTGTAGGTAGCCAGGGCGCCCCATTTGTGGCTGGTGTATGAAGTGGGGATATTCTTGTAGGACTGAGCCTTTAACCTGTGATGAGTTAGTGTCAGAATTGAATTGAATTGCAGGACACCCAGTTGAAGAATCAGAAAATTGGTTGGTGTTGAAAAACACACTGCCTTTGGTAACAGAAATGGTGTCAGACAACACCACGCATGGTGAAAAGCAATTGAGAGGACATTGGTAGATTCATTGGAGGTACAGACTAAACTGTAGGTCAGCTCATTTAACAGAGAGAAACTGGGAAAGAGAGAGCTAGCAGGAGACCTGGGGGCAGAATTAATCTCAGTCTGCAGAACAATTTATGCCTCAGGGCCTTGTTGAAAACAAGAGAGCAGTCAGCAGGCAATTAGTGGCGTTTTACAGCTGTGTATGGTCAGGGACGTAGAGAGCCCTGTCAAAACCACTGTCATCCCAAGGTGACTGTGGGCATACCTAAAGCTGTGCCCACTGAGGAGTAACACAAGAGGTTTCACACCTCATGCATGTGGGCCCAGGCATTATTTATTTAGAAACCAGCTGGATCATCAAAAATAATCTAAATTCTCTAAAATTATCTAGCTAGTCACTAAACAAATAAACATGAAAATAACAATAACAAGCCCCAGATGGGGAGGGGGAGTTGCTACAATATAATACCTAAAATGTCCGGTTTCCAACAAAATATTATGAGACATGCAAAGAAACAGGAAAGTATGACATATATCAGAGTAAAAGCAGGCAACAGAAATTGCCTATGAGAATGAACAGATGTCAGATTTAACAAAGACTTCAAAGTAGCTGCTATACATGTAATCACAGAACTAAAAGGAACCATGATTAAAGAGGTAAAGGAAGATATGATGACAATGTGAAACCAATAAAGAGAAATTATTTTTTTAAAAAAGAACAAATGGAGGGCTTCCCTGGTGGCGCAGTGGTTGAGAGTCCGCCTGCCGATGCAGGGGACACGGGTTCGTGCCCCGGTCCGCGAAGATCCCGCATGCCGCGGAGCGGCTGGGCCCGTGAGCCGTGGCCGCTGAGCCTGCACGTCCGGAGCCTGTGCTCCACAATGGGAGAGGCCACAACAGTGAGAGGCCCGCGTAACGAAAAAAAAAGAACAAATGGAAATTCAGGAATTGAAAAGTACAGTAACTGAAATGAGAAATTCAACAGTGGATTTAAACTGGCAGACTAATTAGTGAACTTGAAAATAAATTGATAGATATTAATCAATCTGAACAACAGAGAGAAAGAAGGCTGAAGAAAAATGTACAGAGCCTCAGAGAAATGTGCGACACTATTAAGTGCTATATTGGTTAAGGAAATGACTCCCAATGGTAATTCAAATCCAGAGGAGCCAAGTGAAGAGATCCAGAAATTATTACAGCAGGCCAAGTAGCTAGGTATGAGCAGAGAAATGGGGGCAGGTGCCAGGTGGCAGGAAATCATGCACCTTGTAAACAGTGGGGGTCCATAGGCAGACAAAGGAAAGCAGGAACCTCCAGACTGACAGGAAACCACACATTTCAGGTGATAAGTGTCCGGGTAGCAGACAAAGAAAGGTGAGGAAAGAAGGGAATCTCCTACATCAGAATGTAACCTGTTGCTCATTATGCTCTCATTACAATAAAATTAGCCTTACAGTTAAGAAGTACCCATCATGCACCGACGCCATGACGCTCCTGATCTAAGCTAAATAAGTACAATAATCCCTCCTCCCCTAGGGAAGATGGAGCTGGGATGAAAAATCAGGGAATACAACCTCCAAACTCCTCCTCCTCCAGTGAATATTCCACCCCTTCATTTGTATGCCCCTCATAACTGGCTTGCCAAAGAAATCCAGGGCAGCAGCTCCTTACCTGTCTGCGCACTCTCCCTCTGAGGGCCTATCCTTGCTTAAATAAACTCTCACTTTACTTTTTTTTTTTTCTTGCGGTACACGGGCCCCTCACTGTTGTGGCCTCTCCCGCTGCGGAGCACAGGCTCCGGACGGGCTCAGCGGCCATGGCTCACGGGCCCAACCACTCCACGGCATGTGGGATCCCCCCGGACCGGGGCATGAACCCGCGTCCCCCGCATCGGCAGGCGGACTCTCAACCACTGCGCCACCAGGGAAGCCCTCACTTTACTTTCTTAACCTCTCTGCTTCATCTCTGAATTCTTTCGTGATGAAGAAAGAACCTTAAATTCACTGGGAACAAAATGATACATTAGAAGGTTAATATAACAAAAGCTATGAACATATACTAGCTTTCCTTTCTTCTCTCCAAAGTTACATAAAGTAATAATTATAACAGTGTATTGTTGGGTTTGAAGATGTATGGGTGTCATATATATATATATATATATATATATTGGGTTGGCCAAAAGTTTTGTTCGGGTCTTTCCATAACATCTTATGGAAAAACCCAAACAAACTTTTTGGCCAACCCACTATAACAATAAGATCACAGAAAGGGGGAAAGGGAATAGAGTTACACAGGAGTAATTTTTCTGTATCTCATTAGAATTAAGTTAGTTATAAATCTGAAGCTGACTCTGGTAAGTTAATATGTATATGGTAACTAAAAATATAGCAAAAACATTAATGAAATTAGAATGCAACATTAGAAAATATTCACTTAATGCAAAAGAATAGAGGAACAAAAAATATATGAGACAGAAAACAAAAAGTAAAATGGCAGAAGTAAATCCAACTGCATCAGTATTAACAGAAAGTGTGAATAGATTAAACTATCCAATAAAAGGCAGAGTTGTAAAGTCTAGTAATATGCTATCTACAAGAGACACACTTCAAATTCAAAGATACAAATATATTTAAAGTAAGAGGATAAAAAAGATATACAAACAGCAACCACAAGAAAGTTGAAGTGGCTATAGTAATATCAGACAAAGTAGACTTTAAAACAAAAATGTTAGTAAAGACAGACATTTTATAATGATAAAAGGGTCAATCTATCAGGAAGATATAACAGTTATAAACATATATGCACCTACTAATAAAGCATCAAAATACATGAAGAAAAATTGACAAAAATAAAGGGAAAAGTAGACAATTCAACAACAATAGTTGGAGATTTTCAATATTTAATAATGGATAGAACAACTAAGCAGAAGATCAACAAGAAAATAGAAGACTTGGGGCTTCCCTGGTGGCACAGTGGTTGAGAGTCCGCCTGCCGATGCAGGGGACACGGGTTCGTGCCCCGGTCTGGGAAGATCCCACATGCCGTGAAGTGGCTAGGCCCGTGAGCCATGGCTGCTGAGTCTGCGCGTCCGGAGCCTGTGCTCCGCAACAGGACAGGCCACAACAGTGAGAGGCCCACGTACCGCAAAAAAAAAAGAAAGAATAAAAGAAAATAGAAGACTTGAACAACACTATAAACCAACTAGACCTAATAGACATCTATAGAATACTCCACCCAATAATAACAGGATTATTCTCAAGTACACATGGAACATTCTCCAGGATAGACCATATGCTAGGTAATAAAACAAACCATGATAAATTTGAAAGATTAGAAATAATATTAAGTATGTTTTCCGATAATATGGAATGAAAGTAGAGAACAAAAACAGAAAGAAATTTGGGAAAATCACAAATACATGGAAATTAAACAACATGCTCCTAAATAACCAATAGATCAAAGAAGAAATCAAAAGGGAAATTCAACTATATTGAGATGAATGAAATTGAAGATACAACATACCAAAACTTATGAGAGGCAGCTAAAGCAAGGCTTAGAAGGACATGTATTGCTGTAAATACCTATATTAAAAAAGAAGAAAGATCTCAAATCAATAACCTAACCTTTTAACATAAGACCTCAGAAAACAGAGCAAACTAAACCTAAAGCAAACAGAAGGAAGGAAGTAATAAAGACTAGACAGCAGCTAATGAAACAAAGAATAGAAAAACAACAAAGAAAATAAAGCTAAAAGCTGATTCTCTGTAAATATCAATAAAATCGACAAACCTATAGATTGAAAAGAAAGAAAACTTAAACTACTAGAGCCAGAAATGAAACAGAGGACATTACAACTGACTTCACAGAAATAAAAGAATTATGAAGGAATACTAAGAATAATTGTATGCCAATACATTAGATAACTTAGATGAAATGAACAAATTCCTAGAAAGACACAAACTACCAAAACTGACTCCAGACAAAATGGCAAATATGAACATACCTATAATAAGAGAATTAATTAGTAAACAAAAAGCTACCAAGAAGGAAAAGTCCAGGCCCAGATGGCTTCACTGGTGAAATCTGCCAAACATATAAAGAAGAATTAATACTACTTCTTCACAAATTTTTCTAAAAAATACAAGAGGAGAGAATACTTCCTCACTCATCCTATAAGGTCAGTATTATCCTGTTACCAAAACCATACAAAGACATTATATGAAAAGAAAACTACAGATTAATATCTTGTATAAATATGGATGCAAAAACCCATCACAGAAATACTAAAAACTGAATCCAGCAACATATAAAAAGAATTATACACCAGGAGCAAGTGGGATTTATTCCAGGAGTGTGAGGTTGGTTTAACATCCAAAATTCAATCAATGTAAAACACCATATCAATAGAATAAAACACAAAAACCATGTGACAATCTGAAAAGGTGCAGAAAAAGCATTTTAAAAAATCGAACACCTTTTCATGATAAAAACACACAACACACTATAAATAGAAGACAACTTCCTCAACCTGGCAAATGACATCTAGGAAAAATGCACAGCTAACATACTTAATGGTGAAAGACTGGATGTTTTCCCCTTAAGATTAGGAACAATACAAGGATGTTTGCTCTTTCCATTTCTATTCATCATTGTGCTAGAGGTTCTAGCCACGGCAGTTAGGCAAGAAAAAGAAAGAAAAGGCATCCAGATTGGAAAGGATAGAAGTAAAATTATGTTTATTCAGAGATGACATGATTTTATATGGAAAATCCTGAAGGATCCACTAAAAAACTATTACAACTAATACATGTGTCCAGCAAGGTGGCAGGATAAAATTTCAATATACAAAAATCAATTGTATTTCTATATACTTGCAATGAACAATCCAAAAAATGAAATTAAGAAAGCGATTCCATTTACAATAGCATCAACAAAATAAAATACTTGGTGATCAATTTAACAAAAGAAGTGTAAGAATTGTACATTAAAAAATTAAGAATGTTGTTGAAAGAAATTAAAGATCTAAAAAAGGAAAAACATCTTATGTCCATGGATCAGAAGACTTAATATTGTTAAAATGACAATAATCCCAAACTGATCTACAGATTAAATGCAATCCCTATCAGAATCTATTTGAACATCTCTGTAGAAACTGACAGGATCACACTAAATATTCGAAATAGAGCTACCATAGGACATAGTAATTCCACGCCTAGTTATATACCCAAGAGAAACAAAAACATATGTCCACACAAAAACTTGAATATGAATGTTTATAGCAGAATTATTCATAATAGCTAAAAGGTGAAACAATCCAAATGTCCATTAACTGATGAATGGATTTTAAAATATGGTATATCTAGATGATGGAATATTATTTGGCTATAAAAAAATAAAGTACTGATACATGCTGCAACATTTATGGACCTTGAAAACATTTTGCTGAGTGAAAGAAGTCAATCACAAAAGACACATATTACATGATTCTATTTATATGAAAAGTCTACAATAGGCAAATCCATAGAAACAGGAAGTAGAAGAGTGGTTTCCCTGGGTTGGGGAGAATGAGGGGGGATGATGGGTGATAGCTAAAGGGTATGGGCTTTTGTTCTGAGATGATGAAAAAGTTCTAATATTGACTGTGGTGATGGTTGCACATATTTGAGGATATACTACGAAACACTGAAATGTACACTTTCAATGGGTAAACTGTATGATATGTGAACAATATCTCAATAAAACTGTTTAAAAAGAGAATGAAAGAAGCCATCATTATAGATACTCCAAACATTTAAAGGATAGTAATGGGAATATTATGAGTAACGTTATATCAATAAACTCAATAACATAGATAAAATTGTCAAATTCTCTGAAAGATACAAATTGCCAAACTCACTCAAAAAATAAATCGAAAACCTGAACAGAAGAATGGTTTTTAACCATCATGTCTCTAGAAGAAAATAAGGACCCTAATTCGTAAGCATATCTAACTTCCATGGTGTAAACCATGGCCAATTTCAAGCTATCGAAGCGACATCACTGAATGAAGATTTGTTAAGAGATGAAAACAATCAGCTCTCATTAGCTGGTACAAGCCAGCTCCAGCATGACACTGTCTGTTATCTATAAAAGAAAATTAATTTGTTATTAAAAACCTTCCAGGAAAACCCCAGGCCCAGATGTCTTCACTAGTGAATTCTATTGAACATTCAAGGATGAAATAATACCAATTTTAAATAGACTCTTTCAGAAAGTAGAGGAACAGGTCTCCTCTTATATAATGAGACCAGAATTACTCTGATACTAAACAAAAACATTACAAGAAATCTAAGACCAATATACTTCATGAACATAAAAGCAAAAATTCTCTTAAAAATTTTGGGAAATTGAATCCATCTATATGTAAGAAGTATAATAAATATATCATGACCAAGTGAGGTTTATCCTAGGAATGAAGTTGGTTGAGCACTCAAGAGTCAGTGTAATAGATAGCTAGTGGGAAGCAGCCGCATAGCCCAGGGAGATCAGCTCGGTGGCTTGTGACCACCTAGAGGGGTGGGAGGGAGGGAGACGCAAGAGGGAAGAGATATGCCAACATATGTATATGTATAACTGATTCACTTTGTTATAAAGCAGAAACTAACACACAATTGTAAAGCAAATTATACTCCAATAAAAATGTTAAAAAAAGTCAATGTAATTCATCATACTAACATGATAAAGGAGAAAAATTATAACCATTTAAATAGATACATAAAAGGCATTTGATAAAAGACAATACCTACTTATGATAAAATTTCTTAGGAAATTATGAATAGAAAGGAAGTTCCTCAGCCTGAAATAAGGCATCTATGAAAAAACTACAGCTGACATCATACTTAATAGTGAAAGACTGAACACTTTCCTCCTATGAAAGGAACAATTCAAGGATGTCTGTTCTCACCACTGCTATCCAACAATGTACTGGAAATCTTAATTAGTGCAGTAAGGCAAGGGGAAAAAAAGTGTGCAGATGGGAAAAGAAGTAAAACTATCTTTATTTGAAGGAATATTACAAGCATGTACATAGAATGCCCTAAGAATCTATACAAAGTTATTAGAACTGATAAGTGAATTTAGCATGCTCTCAGGATAAAATGTCACTATACAAAAACCAAGTATATGGGGGCTTCCTTAGTGGTGCAGTGGTTGGGAGTCCGCCTGCCAGTGCGGGGGACATGGGTTCGGGCCCTGGTCCAGGGGGATCCCACGTGCCGCGGAGCGGCTGAGCCCGTGCGCCATGGCTGCTGGGGGCTGCGCTCTGGAGCCCGCGAGCCACAAATGCTGAGTCCACGTGCCACAACTACTGAGGCCCGCGTGCCTGAAGCCTGTGCTCCACAACAGGAGAGGCCACCGCAGTGAGAAACCTGTGCACCGCAACGAAGAGTAGCCCCTACTCGCCGCAACAAAGAGTAGCCCCTGCTCGCCGCAACTAGAGAAAGCCCGTGAGCAGCTGTGAAGACACAATGCAGCCAAAAATAAAATAAATAAATTTATTAAAAAAATCAAGTATATGATACAGCCACTATGGAGAACATTATGGAGGTTCCTTAAAAAACTAAAAATAGAACTACCATACAACACAGCAATCCCACTACTGGGCATATACCCTGAGAAAACCATAATTCAAAAAGTCATGTACCACAATGTTCATTGCTGCTCTATTTACAATAGCCAGGACATGGAAGCAACCTAAGTGTCCATCGACAGATGAATGGATAAAGAAGATGTGGGGGCTTCCCTGGTGGCGCAGTGGTTAAGAGTCTGCCTGCTGATGCAGGGGACACGGGTTCATGCCCTGGTCCGGGAGGATCCCACATGCCTCGAAGCGGCTGGTTCCGTGGGCCATGGCCGCTGGGCCTGTGTGTCTGGAGCCTGTGCTCTGCAACGGGAGGGGCCACAGTGGTAAGAGGCCCACGTACCGCAAAAAAAAAGAAGATGTGGCACATATGTACAATGGAATATTACTCAGCCATAAAAAGAAACAAAATTGAGTTATTTGTAGTGAGGTGGATGGACCTAGAGACTGTCATACAGAGTGAAGTAAGTCAGAAAGAGAAAAATAAATACCGTATACTAACACATATATATGGAATCTAAAAAAAAAAAGGTTCTGAAGAACCTAGGGGCAGGACAGGAATAAAGATGCAAACTAGAGAATGGACTTGAGGACACGGGGAGGGGGAAGGGTAATCTGGGAAAAAGTGAGAGAGTGGCATGGACTACCAAATGTAAAATCGATAGCTAGTGGGAAGCAGCTGCATAGCACAGGGAGATCAGCTCCGTGCTTTGTGACCACTTAGAGGGGTGGGATAGGGAGCTGGGAGGGAGGGAGATGCAAGAGGGAAGAGATATGGGGATATATGTAATCAGCTATATATGTATAGCTGATTCACTTTGTTATAAAGCAGAAACTAACACACCATTGTAAAGCAATTATACTCCAAGAAAGATGTTAAAAAACAACAACAACAAAAACACAAAAAACAAAAATCAAGTATATATCTTATGTACTGGAAATAAACAATTAGAAAATGAAAAATTTAAATGCCATTTGCAATGGCATCAAAATGAGTGAAGTAAATAGGGGTAAATTATAGGAAATACCTGAAGACTTATACACTGAAAACTAACAGTATTTTGCTGTGAGTAATCATGGAAGACCTGAAAAATTACAAAGTATACCATGTTCATGTATCAGAGGACTCAATACTGTCAAAGTGGCAATTCTCCCCAGATCTGAATACTCAGTATAATTCCAATTAAGATCCCAGCTGGCTTTTATTTGTGTATGAAAATCTACAGGCTGATCCTAAAATCTGTAAGGAAATGCACAGAATCTGTAGCAGTCAAAACAATCTTTAAAAAGAGTATCAGAGGACTGACAATAACTGACTTTGAGCCTTCCTATAAAGCTGTAGTAACCAAGACAGCATAGCATTGGCAAAAGGATGGGAGTGAAGATACACGGTATGTGTGCCTGCCATTTTTGTTGTCCGGTTTGCATGTTGCATTTCCCGTGCCCCATGAGCACCAAATTCAAGTGGACCCTTGATGAATGGGTGCTTAGCAAGACTCAAAGCAAGAAAATGGCAATGTCCTTACGTCTATGATTGCTGATAGCCAGGAGAGGCCACCTTTTTGGTTCCACTCAGAACTTACTTCCAGGGACTTCCCTGGTGGTCCAGTGGTTGAGAATCTGCCTTCCAATGAAGGGGACACAAATTCAATCCCTGGTGGGGAACTAAGATCCCACATGCCACAGGGCAACTAAGCCTGGGCACCACAACTACTGAGCACGCAGGCCACAAGTGGAGAACCCACGTGCCACAGCTACAGAGCCCACATGCTCTGGAGCCTGCACGCCACAACTACTGAGCCCGCATGCCACAACTAGAGAGAAGCCCGTGCACTGCAAAGAAGATCCCGCGTGCCGCAACTGAGACCCAACACAGTCAAAAATAAATATTAAAAAAAAACTTACTTCCAACACATAGTCATATTCCAAGAACCCCAAATGACCAAGAAACCCAATCATATCCTTATTGACATGTATTACTTCCTTGAATTTGCCAACCACTTACTGTTGAAAATGATGACAAAGAAGAAAAGATAGAACAACCCACAGTTCCAGTTCCATTCTATGCGTGCAGAATGTGCATGTGTGCACGTACCAAGAAGTAAAATAAAAACAGTTGAGTCAGTTTTGTGCAGCATTCCACTGTTCTGGTAAGAAGTGAATACATATACAAAATATGAATTATGCAACTTTGGTGCTTCTGCACATGAGTCAAATGCTCTTATATGCATTTAAAACTGACATTGTACAATATAAAGATGGACTATATCATTTATGCTAATAGTTAAAATTTTCAACTGTCCTTTACTTAGAACAACATTAAATAATAAATAGAAAGCACCATGTCAAGGTCAACATCAGTGGTCATAAATCACATTGATAGCATGCAGCCGTGATATGATGTGATGAAATTGCACTTTATCCTGTGATCTTCCTCCCCCACACCCATAACCCCAGTTTAACAAAGAGAAAAACATCAGACAAATCTCAGTGGACAGGCATTCTACAAATACCTGCCTAGTACTCATAATTATAAAGATCATCAAAATCAGTAAAAGTCTGAGAAACTGTCACAGCCAAGAGGAGCCTAAGGAGAAATGACAACTAAAAATATGTGGTATTCTGGATAGGATCCAGGAGTAGAAAAAGGGCATTACGTAAAAAAAAGGAAATTTGAATAAAGTAGACTTTAGTTAATGACAATGTGTCAATACTGGTTCATTACCTACAACAAATGTACCATACTAATAAGATGCTCCGGGGTACAGAGTATATGGGAATCCTCTATAATACCTTCTCAGTTTCTTTGTAAATCAAAAACTGTTCTAAAAAATGAAGTCGACTAAAAGAAAAAGTCAAAAGGGAGACCACAGAAAAAAGAAAAGCTTTATATATTTTGTAGCTAATG
>NW_020838058.1:2226464-2323804 GCF_003676395.1 Aethalodelphis obliquidens | reverse complement strand
AGGATGCCCAAGCCCTTGGGAGACAGTGCCTGGGAGTGGGAGCCCCTGTGGTGAGGCAGTGTAGAGGGATCAAGTTCAGGGTTCTTGCAAAACACTCAGGTGCCAGAAGGTATGTGGACGACTGCCAGGAAAAGGTCACCGGGTCTGTGGTGGCCATGGAGTCACATAGCTCAGATATTTCCTCAAAAGAACCTTTGGATCTCCCCTGACATTCACGCTAAGGCCACATTTTACCCAGATTGCTCCCATAGCCTAACTGAGCACAGTTGGGCAGCCAGAGCCAGGCCGTTTCTGCTCTTTGGATTCCCTTAATCTTTGCCTGTCCTCCCCACTGGCCTGGTACAGACATTCTTTTTTAAAAAATAAATTTAAGGGCTTCCCTGGTGGCGCAGTGGTTGAGAGTCCGCCTGCTGATGCCGGGGACATGGGTTCGTGCCCTGGTCCAGGAAGATCCCACATGCCACAGAGCGGCTGGGCCCGTGAGCCATGGCCGCTGAGCCTGCGCGTCCGGACTCTGTGCTCCGCAACGGGAGAGGCCACAACAGTGAGAGGCCCATGTACAGTAAAAAATAAATTTATTTATTTATGGTTGCGTTGGGTCTTCCTTGCTGCGCACGGGCTTTCTCTAGTTGCAGCAAATGGGGCCTATTTGTTGTGGCATGTGGGCTTCTCATTGTGGTAGCTTCTCTTGTTGCGGTGGCTTCTCTTGTTGTAGAGCACAGGCTCTAGGCTCATGGGCTTCAGTAGTTGTGGCATGTGGGCTCAGTAGTTGTGGCTCATGGGCTCTAGAGCACAGGCTCAGTAGTTGTGGCACATGGGCTTAGTTGCTCTGCGGCATGTGGGATCTTCCTGGATCAGGGCTCGAACCCGTGTCCCCTGCATTGGTGGGCAGATTCTTAACCACTTTGCCACCAGAGAAGTCCCCAGACTTTCTTATTGCACCACAGTCTGAGGCTCTTCCTGCCTAGTCTGCCTTCCTTCCCTCTCTTCTTTCACAGGTGTGAGATGTGCATCACAGTCTGAAGGCTTTCCCCATGTCTTCCAGGTCCTTCCTCTTTTATTTTTCATAAGTGCTCCCCCAATAAATCTCTAATGTTGCCTAATCTTGTCTTGGCATTTGCTTCTAGGAAGGCCTGAACTGGTACATAGGCTCAGGGTACTTTCACAGATGAGAGCTCACGTTTCACATTTCTCAATAGCTGTACTGTTTTTCAGAGAGGCAGGGTAGTATAGTAGTTAAGAGCCTGACTAACTGGGTTCAAGTCCCAGGTCTATTACTTTTAGCTGTGTGTCCTTGGCCTCTGTGCCCCTTTTCTAAAACTGAGATAATCACATTACTTCCTGTTAGGATTGTTGTGAGGTTTATATGAATGATTTTTATACAGACCACTTAGTATCTCACACATATTAAATAATATCAGCTATTTTACCATCTTTGGTAAATGAAGGCAGAAGAGGGGAAGGATCTTACCAGGTCCTGTAGCTATTGATGAGCTTGGGTCTGGAACTCTCAGTCTTAAGGTTCTACAGCTCTAAGTACATATGCTTTATTGATTTTTAACCTAGAAGCTAAAATTAAGGTTTAGGAAAACACATGAACCAGTTAAATGGCATGATGATTGTGACTCCTACCTTCAACTCCATTGGGTGAGTAACTCCCAAAGTGAGAATGGTATGATAATATTGTCCCTTTGCCTGTATTGTATCCATCAGACAACTTATTCTGGAATACAGAAATGGCACTGAAGACCATAACTGTGATCCCTCTTCTTGTTGTTACATTTACCAAATACTCTTTATGGTAGAGTGTGTCACAGGCATATTTTTCAAGGAAGGGAAGAGGCAGAGTGGGAAGGGAACTAACATTTTCATGAGTGCTCACTAAGGGCCAGATGCAGTGTTTGGTGTTTTGGGTTGATTCTCTCTTTAATCCCCATAACAGTCCTGTGAGGTAGGTAGCAGTATTTCCCTTACATGAAGAAGAAACAACTCCGAGAGGTTAGGTGTATTTTCCAAGGCCCTTAATCTAGTAAATTATAGAGTTTATATTCTAACCTAGGTTTTGTTATACTGCAAAGCCCATACCCTACCTTTTAAAAATTTTTAAACGTTAGATGGTGACCTTCCAGGACTGGGGGATTTATTGGTTTAAATTTGCATGACAGCATGTTAAATTTGAGTTTTCTCATAAGCAACCAAGATATAATAGATATGAAGTTCTAAAACCAGGTTTTCAAAGGAAATAACCAAGCAGCTCTAAAAAGGATTAAAAGGTTTAAGAGAGAGGAGATATGGAGAAAGAATTTTTTTGAGGATTTCTTTGGAGTGGGCTTCCAAGGGGGAAGAGTTCCGGTGCTTTGCCCTTCACCCCAAGGCTTTAACTGGACCCCTTGAAGCTTGATATGTAGCTCCTGGAGTTTGGAGGCACAGTGAAATGGGATCTGACTCCAGCATAAGAAATCTGATGGGCTAGAGAATGGGGAGGATAGGGAAAGAGAAGAAACCCAGCACATCCCTTCCCCACAAAGTGGGAGCCCCACCAGAAGTTGGTGCTAGCTAAGGGAGGAGAGATTTAACTCTGAATCGAGTTCAAAGGCTCCTTTATTATTTGGGACTAGGGGTTCTAATCACTGAAATGAGGCTCAAGTTGTGATTTAAAGTGACTGTAGAGCTCTTTGGAGTGAGCTACAAAGCCATGGGGCCTGGGAAAAACTTTTGCTACACTAGCTTTTGTTGACTAGTATTTGCCTGGTATATATTTTTCCATCTTTTTATTTTGAATTTTTCTGGATAATTTTAAGAGTATCTCTGAGAAAAAGCATGGAACTGGATTCTGTGCCTGGAAAATAAATCCAATCTGAGGTTTTATTCCTGTTGAGTTTAATCCGTGTATCTTTATTTTGATTATTGGCATACTGTAGCTACACTTATTTCTACCTTCCTACTTTGTGTTTTCTGTTTATAATGTTTGTTCTTTTTTGTTTGTTTGTTTTTGTTTTGCAGTACGCAGGCCTCTCACTGTCGTGGCCTCTCCCGTTGCGGAGCACAGGCTCCGGACGCGCAGGCTCAGCGGCCATGGCTCACGGGCACGCAGGCTCAGCGGCCATGGCTCACGGGCCCAGCTGCTCCGTGGCATGTGGGATCTTCCCGGACCGGGGCACGAACCCGTGTGCCCTGCATCAGCAGGCGGACTCTCAACCACTGCACCACCAGGGAAGCCCTATAATGTTTGTTCTTTGCATCCTTCCCCTCCTCTCCTTTCTTGCCTTCTGCTGGACCAATGGAGTTTTCTTTGGAATTTTGGTATTTACACATTCTGTTTTTTTTAATTAATTTATTTTTGGCTGCGTTGGGTCTTTGTCACTGTGCGTGGGCTTTCTCTAGCTGCAGCGAGCTGGGGCTACTCTTCCTTGCGGTGCGTGAGCTTCTCATTGTGGTGGCTTCTGTTGCAGAGCACGGGCTCTAGGTGCACAGGCTTCAGTAGTTGTGGCTCATGGGCTCTAGAGCGCAGGCTCAATAGTTGTGGCACATGGGCTTAGTTGCTCCGCGGCATGTGGGATCTTCCCCGGACCAGGGCTCGAACCTGTGTCCCCTACACTGGCAGGCAGATTCTTAACCACTGCATCACCAGGGAAGCCCCTCCATTTTTAATCTTTTAGTGCTTGTCCTAAGATTTTTCTAAATTGATTATCTTTTTAAATTTTTATTTATTTATTTTGGCTGTGCTGCGCGACTTGCAGGATCTTTTTTCCCCGACCAGGGATGGAACCCAGGCCCTTGGCAGCGAAAGTGCAGAGTCCCAACTACTGGACTGCCAGGGAATTCTAACTTTATATTTTTAAACAATCTAAACTGTCTCCAACTTCTATGCTCCTCCTTATTTAGACTTCTACATTTTAAAAGGTCTTTCAAAATATATATATACAGCTTCTGATAACTGGCATTTCTATAAGCAAGCAAACTGTTAACCATTATTATTATTATAGTTCACAATTCATGATGTATTTTAAAATATATTATCTCCTTTGATTCTAGTAAAAGCTCAGCTATATGTTACTTCATAATGAATTAGGAAGAAAAGAAAGAAGAGGAAACACCTGAAGAGAAAAGAGCTCTTCATTTTTTTTTTTTTGCGGCACGCGGGCCTCTCACTGTTGTGGCCTCTCCCGTTGAGAGGCACAGTGGTCATGGCTCACAGGCCCAGCCGCTCCGCGGCATGTGGGATTTTCCTGGACCGGGGCATGAACCCGTGTCCCCTGCATCAGCAGGCGGACTCTCAACCACTGCGCCACCAGGGCAGCCCTAACAGCTCTACAATTCTTAATGGTATCTTTAAAAACCCTTAAGTCTGGGGAGCTCAGGTTGAGAACCACGGATCTTAGAAATATATTATTCACCCTTTTCTTTTGGGAAGTGAAAGAGGAGAGAGAATTATCATTTTTGAAAGTTTATTCTGTACCACAAAATTTTCTTAGGCAAGATAAGGCTTATATTTAATGGCTACCTTCTTTACTTTCTAGGTGTTTTATGGGTGTCATGAGAGTTATTTCACAACCTGCTTCTGTTGTTAAATCTACATACATCCTCCTGAATGGAAAATGACTTATTTTTCTTGTTAATGATATTGCTGAAAATAATAAATAACAATTATAACAGCATTTATTATGGAACCACCATGTTAGCTAGGTGCTGAATCTGATGCGGTAAATATATTCTCAAAACCACCCTTCAGTTTCAGAAGGGAAGTCTTTAGTCATTTAGATGGCTAGATGAAACTACATCACCTGTGTAGTTTAAGAATAGAGAAACTTGCTAAATCAACAGAGATTTGGGTAATAATTTGGATATACTTATTATAATTGCCTTCTTTTTTTTAATCAGTAGGATAGCCTGGTTTAGGTCCTAATAAAGCACTTTAGGCCTCTCCTGAATATTCCTAAGGTGTTGCTTTAAAAAAATGACACAAGAAGAAATCAGCTAAAATAAAAAGAAACTACCTACGAACCTAACTGGAAAATACTGAATTATTAGTCATTGAGATATTAACTTGTGTATTGTGTTCTTATGTTTTTTTCTCTCCTCCCATTTTCCGCAGAGATCCATGAGAGGGAGGTTTATAGCAGAGCTGGAGGTGAAAGCTGCTTGAAGCCAGTGCCTTTTATATTTTGAAAAGGACTATATGCCTTGACAAAATCAAGCATGGTTTCCCTAGATGGGAATGGAGGGCACTTGAAGGCAGCAAGAGAAAAGAGGTCAGGGTTTATGGGTCCTTCCAGTAGCAGAGACATGTTTTTCCATATTAGGCCCCAAGGAAGACTCTGTGGTGGGCTCAGAGAAGCTGGGCACCTAGTCTTACTAAAGATCCCCCTACCCAGAGGGTTGACGGAAGCAGCAGGGACAAGGGATCTGAAGATACCAGGCCAATTCAGTAAAGGAGCACCTCATTCCTAACCAGTGTGGACAGACATCTGATGTCAGTGGGAACCTCTTCAGGCTTTGATGCGACCATAAAATGTTTGTATAAGTAATAAAGATGGGGGATCCTCAATAATAACTGAAGTGGCTATCCCACCAACATGCTACGGTTGGATCTCAGGGTCATATTTATGTTCATTTAGAGGCAATGTGATTTTTAGAAATGTGATGTTTTAAAATGTGATATTTCTAACATGTTCAAGCATGTGAGCTAACATCCATTTGTTTACTAGGCCTCCAGTTCAATGGATAAATGGCCTTGTTAAGAATCCCGCTAGTTGGCCAAGGCCCTAGGTCCCAAAGAGGACATAATAATTCTAAGAATATACGGCAAAGTGTGAACAATGGTTATTTCAGGTATGTGTGTGCTAGAAATCTCATTTGCTCTACCCCCACCAATCTACTTTTCCTCCCTGCTGTGTCCCCCAAGCTTACCAATAAAGATATATCATAGGTCTTCTTTGCCCTTTGGTTTCCAATATGGCCAAAGGGAAATACCCAGCAGGAGATAAAAAGCAGGGAAGCGTGAGGTCAGGTATACCACCCCAGCCCCTCTTCCTGGATTCTGCCGTCTTTGAGGTTTCTATGAGCTAACTGCACCCTGAAGATTCCAGCTGCTATCAGGTGGCCCTTTCCACACAGCTGTCTACCATTCTAGTAATTCCCCCTCCCCTCCCCCCTCCCACTGCTCCTATTTTCTCCCCTCACCCTGCTCCTTCTCTCACCCCTGCTCCCACTCCTCCCCAGCTCCTACTCCACAGTCTCCCACACTCCCTCCTCCTGCTCCCTCGCTCACCCTGTTCTCTCCTCTCCTACTCTTCCTTGTCTAGATGTAGTAACACCCTGTTACAGGCTGAATTGAGTCACCTCTAAATTCATGTTAAAGTCCTACCCACTTCCCCCCAGTACCTCAGAATGTGACTGTATCTGGAGATAGAGTCTTTATAGAGGTAACTAAGTTAAAATGAGATCATTAGGGTGGGCCCTAATCCAATATGACTGGTCTTATAAGAAGAGATTAGGAGGACACAGATAAGTACAGAGGAAAAGACCATGTGAAGTCACAGGGAGGAGGCAGCCATCTACAAGTCAAGGAGAGAGGCCTCAGAAGAAACCAACCCTGCCAACACCCTGATCTTAAGACTTCTGGCCTCTGAAACTATGAGAAAATAAATTTTTGTTGTTTAAGTCACCCAGTCTGTGGGTGACTCCTCTGCTGACACCTTGGGAAAAAGTTCTCTACTAAACTCCTCAAATCATCCATTTTGGGTCTCATTTATTTCCTGCTGGGACCCTGACAGATCCAGTGGCATTTTATGTGATTCTTATGCTCATATTTGTTCTTAGTGTATTTTCCAAAATTTCTGCAGTAACCATGGAATATTTTTTCACTAAAGAAGTAAAAAAACACTGTCATGAAGCAAAACTTGGTTTGACTAGGGAATTTTCATGTAAGATGGATTTATAATCATAGGTGTCCAACACCATCGCTCTTCTCCACAGATACCCTACTCTAGGATTCTCAATCTTTATGTCCAAGGGATTATAAAAGCATAGGGAACATGGCATCAATGCTGGAGCTTGGAAAGCTGCCATCCTTGGCCCCAAATCTACAAGTATTTCTGATACAATACTGAAGGTGGCTGCCCATGCTCCCCCTGGTGGGAAAGAGCAAAGGTCTGCATAAGTATAAGGGGCTGTTATAGTACCCATTAAATATCCTATTATAGCAGCCCAACTCACAGAGGCAAGCAGCATGGGAGCAAAAGTGGCTCTTACAAGCAGCACTAGGAAGCAATCCCACCCTGAGAAGCCACAGAGGGCAGATGAGGGAGACTGGCCGGGTGGGGTACACACCTGGCTGCCCCACCCAATAAAAGGAATTCTTTCACTAGGGGTCAGAACTCTCTCCTTTAATACCACCTAGATCTTTCCTGAGCCTGCTGACTTCTCAGCCTCAGTAACATTAAAGGCACACTGCAAATTTCTTGCTTTGAAATTTAGAAACAAATTTTATTTAAGATCTGAAATACAATTCCTAAAATATCAACTTCTCCAGAAAACCGTGGCTACACAATAATGCATTGCCTCTATCATGTTAGAACGTGCATTAGACTCAAATACAAAAACCATGAAACAAACCACCATCCTTCAACAATTTGAGCAAAGATAGAATGCCTAAGGAACAACATAGATGGACTTGCAGAGGATGGGCTGTTTTACTTCAAGCACCATAAAAAAAAGAGCACAAATGCATGGGTTTTCGGGTATATACATTAAGTTGAACCTTTGGCACTAGGAATCAGGGCATTTTTTTCACGTAGCATTAACACATATTAGAAAACTGTGTAGTGTCAAAGGGATAGAACCACCAGCATTCAAGCAATGTTGTCAACTAGGCAATAAAATGTTCTACTGAATGTTTCTTCTTTGTCTAATTACTGCGTACACTGGTAGCAACTTTGAAATGAGAAAAGGAGCTTGCACTCCTTTTATTTTCTGTTTAGAACAAAACAGAAAACAAACTGAAACATAAGCCCTGTTATACATTAACAATTTTAAAGAACATCAATTATACAAGAAAAAGACTAAGAACAAAAAGAGTGTTTACAGATACCAGACATAACAGTGAGTGGTCAGTAGACCCTCACAGGGCTTTGCGGTGGTACTCAGCAGAAGCCACTTTATAATCACTGGCAGTAAAGAGAGACGCAGCATTCTTTGCCAGATATTTTAGGAAATCATGCAAATAGCCCAACAATAATGCAAGGCTCTTCTCATCAAGGGGCGTGTATGCCAACATCGCTCCAATTCTTACAAATAATCTCAGTAGGTGTGGCGCCCCATAAACCTGGGACATCGGTGCATCAGGGTGAGCCAAGAGGATTTCGGCATACTGGGGCCTCTCAAATTTGTAGAGCAGCTGAGTGCCCAACATCACATTGAAATACTCTTTTATTCCTGCCACAACTTCATTAACTGCATACTCCTTATTATCAACATTTCCCTGCGATTTCTTGCAATTAGCATACTCTTCCAGAATGGCATCTACATTTTTCTTAGCAGGGAGTTGAAACAGCTGCTTCTGCCTGGTAACTAAGTCCCAGTCCTCAACAAGCCATGGTTTTAATTCTTCTGGAATCTTCACTTTAACTTCCATTCTATTCTTAAATGCCTCCTCACTTTCAACAGTGGGGTCTGCCCGGGCCCTTTTCTTCCGAGGTGGCTGAGGTGCTTCGCTGGTGCTGCCACCATCTCCGTTCCCAGGGGTCTTCTGTTTGTTCTTTCTTGTCTTCCTCACGGACCCTGAAGGGGGGTTCTCTGCAGAGCGACCCCCCCATCTGCCTGGTAGTGCTGCTTCCAGATTCTTCTGCTGGGGACCAGCTGTCTTCTTTCCCGAGGAGGCCCCTCTCATCTTACTTCTCTGCATGTTGCTTCTAGTTGGTTTTTTGAAGTTGTCTTCGTCTGCAGATTGTTGTCCACGAGTTTGAGAACCCTGCTTTCTGGAACTCATTCAACCCTGTTTTTATTCCAACCACTGTAATATATAAAGTATTTTACTTGGTTGTTTTCTATGGTGACCTTTAACACACCGTACTTCCTAAAAACCTATCAAAGCACAACACACGCTACTCTCTTGGAATTTGGATTTCAAATCCTATTTCAGGGCCAACGAATTAACTGTAAGTGACTTACTACCTCTTCTCTCTCTTTGATCCTCACTACCACCCACCCACTACTCTCAGCCCACCCAATCACTCATCAGACCTGCCCATAAATTAGCTTTTCAATGCCACTCAAAAGACAGGAATATAATTTTAGCAAAAGAATGAATTAAACTACAAAAGGCAGTGGAACTGAAACTCAAGACTTCTGAACAGGAAAATGACAAGATGAAAGAAACAAGAAAGATTAACTTAGGTGGCTGGAGGCAAAATGAGTAACAGCAAAGGTTTTTCTGTAAGTCCAGTAGGCCTGAACTAAGCCGATGACAGAGTCAAGAGAAACTGAATATAGAACTTGGTAAATGAAGGAGAGGGAGGAGTCAAAGGTGCCTCCACAGTTTTAAGCCTGAGTAATTAATGAATTAATAAAAGCACTAATTTTTAATGGTTAGTTTGGAATCAGCAATAAAATAATAGGAAATAGGGTAATTCATCCATTCAGTTAGTCATCATACATTACTGCTTATCTGCTTCTGGACATGTACTATGCTAGGCGCTAGGGATTCGAATATCTAAAGTGACAATTATAAAACAACAAGGTTACTAAAGTGATAGTTATAGGCACAGAATATTTTCGGAGCAAACAAGAAATGCTACCGAACACCACTTTCACCAATAGCTTGTTGGAGGAGATAATAAATTGGTGAGGGATAAAGTCAGTGATGACTGCCAGGGTTTTGAGAATGGGTGATTAGGTCATAGTATTATCACCAAATGAGACTGCATCTAGAGGAGGAGGAAATGGATTAGAGAGGAAAGAAGTTCAGTACTAGATGTAGTAAGTGTGAGGTATGGAGTTAAACAAATGACTTTAAAGCTTAGGTGAGAGGTCAAAACCAGAAATGGAGATTTGAGAGTAATCATCATATAGCTGGGAGTAGAAGAAAAACTGAACCAAGTACAGAATTCTGGAAAAACCTAAGAAACAATGGTATTTAAGGGGTGAGGGGAGAGAGAGAGAGAGAACAAATAAAACAAAAAGGTCAGAGCAGCCATATGAGAATTAGAAGAATGTTATTTTGGAAGCCAAAGTAGTTGAGTTTCAAAAAGGAAAAGAGATAATCTACACTGTAAAATGCAGCAGAGAGGGTTAGTGAGATAAAGATGAAAAAAGTGTTCTGTGATTCTTATGGTATGACAGATTAAACAAGTCCTTTGACTTACGTAATCCTCTTCCTTCTTTCCCTTCCAAAAACTCCTAGTGTCTTCCCAGATGGAATCTTACAGATCTTCTGGGATGTCTGGAGAGATGAGGTGGGAGACACAACCTAGAAAGGAAAGCAGACATCAGCAATGAAGATAAACTTTTCTGAAACACTGGGGAAAAAAATCTAATTTAAAAACATGTGGTTTACAATTGTGATATCAAAGAAAACACATGAGTTCTGCTGTTAGACATACTTCTACTTCAGTAAGGCTCTGCCATTTATGGGTTGTGAGGCTCTGGGAAAGATATGTAAGCTCTCTTAGCCTGTTTTTTCATCTATGGAATGTAGCAAATTACCCCTAGCCTTCACAGGTTCTTGTTAAGAATTTCATAAATATGATGTGGCTGAAAAGCTAGCACGGTACCGTGCAGGAGTACCTGCATATGTGAACATGGATACAAGGATGTTCACTGCAGTGGTGTTTGTAATACTAAAGAACTGGAAACAAATATTCTTCAACAGGGAAATGGTAATAGAAATTATTATGTATGCACACCATGGAAGAACATTCAAATGAATTAAGCAGAGATCCATGTACTGACATGGAAAGATGTTCAATTATACATTATTAGGTAAATAGGCAAGTTGCATAATAATGTGTACAAGAGGATCCCAGAGATAGCACAAGTGGAGAAATAACAATATTTTAGACAGTTTTTATGAACAGTGAGGTCCAATTTCTATGTTTTAAACTGACATGTATAAAAATACATAGGAAAGTTGGGAATTCCCTGGTGCTCCAGTGGTTAAGACTCCGCGCTTGCAATGCAGGGGGCCCGGGTTCGATCCCTGGTCAGTGAACTAGATCCCACATACCACAACTAAGAGCCTGCATGCCGCAACTAAAAAGATCCCGCACGCTGCAACTAAGACCCAGTGCAGCCAAATAAACAAATAAATATTAAAAAATACACAGGAAAGTAACTAGATGAATAAACACACCATTAAAGCCAGGGTAACCTCGGGGAAAGAACGAGATATGATGGTGGGCAAGCCTTAAACCAGGTTTCTCTGGTAACAATTTTAACCCACAGAAAAAAAGCCCTTTTGCCAATTGCTAGCCCCTAAGATTATGTGGGCTGGTGTCAGGGAATCCCTGAAGAGGAAATGAGGTGAGAAATGCCAGAAAACTAGAGCTGTGAATCAGGGAAGCCAGTTATTGGCAGAGAGGCCTGGGTTCTATCACTAAGCAAATGATATCCTCTGACAGAACACAAAGCTCTCAGCAGAAATCAGAGCAAAGGTGCTCCTCAGAGAGCATCAAGATCTGTGAATACAGACACTGACCCTCTGGGAATCAGAAACTTTCTGGCTGAGAGGGATATATAGACACATCCTGTGAAGGATCAGAGAGTGGCTGGTGTTTCATGGCATTATATTGTAAGCTACCAAGCTTACAAAGTGTTTCTAAAAAAAATTTGTGACTGGGACAGATGGGACGCAGTATGTGAGGATATCAGAGAATTTAGTTAAGTTATATAGGTGAAATCCAGAAAACCTACCTGGGGGCTAATAATGGGCAGACCTTCCACAAAACAAGGGTATAGTTAAAATAGCAACTAAAGAAAGCAGGATGACCCAGTGCCAGCCAGACTGTAAAACACACAGAAGTAGAGCCAGGCTGCATAGGAACTCTTTTGGAAGTCACACTGGTCATCAGCAATTCCTTAGTGAGGAACTTGAGAATGATCCCTGAACCTACTGTATATCCTTGGCATTGATTACATATATTTATGCACAAGAAAATTACAACAAGGAATTCTACCTGGCTCTCATTAAGTGGGTGAGTTTCATCTTTCTCTACAAATTCTATTTTTCATATAAAGTCCCAAGTTGAACGAAATACCTGACATGGTACAGAAAAATACCCACACGAGTCAAGATTTTTGCCCAGACTTAATAATGCCAGGAAAGCAGCCTTTCTGAGAATTGTCTCAGTACCTTTATTTTCATCTGAGTATCCTACAGATCAAGCAACCATTACTACCTGGAGTAGGAAGCCAAATATCAAACGGAGGGAAGACCCATCCTTTTGATGTCTGGCTCCTACTTGTAATACAAATTTATGGAGTTTCATTAGGTCACTGTACTTTGTACCTCCCTTCCTAGCTTACATTATTCCATGGCTTGGTGGCAGACGTGCTGTGCATATTCATTAAAAACGTTAGCACTATATATTGCTGTGAGCTGTTTTAAACTTCAAATCTGCCAGTTTTTGACTTTATTAACATCGTTTACTGGCTTCGTATACCCACTCTTAACTCCAGTCATGCTTCCTCCCTTCATCTCCCTCATCTAAATATCACGAAAGTCCCATTTCCTCTTTAAATTTCCTAACTACTCTAGCCCACCTTTCACTCCCATCGCCAGTATCATATGAAGCCGTTAGTACTCCACAGCTTAGTATTTAAATGTTTCATGTGTTAGTTTTGCTTATGGAACTACATCATTAACCTCCATTTGCCATAGGTCTTGTGTAATATGTATCTTGTGCTTTTTGCAGTAGCACTTAGGTCCCTGGTGGGTATGGTATATATTAGTGAATCAGTGAGGAGGTGATTCAACACATGGGGAAAATGGAAGCACAAATTAGGGACGACAGTCATCAAATATTTTTCCACTTGTTCCCTACAGGTCAGCTCTAGGGTATGCCAGATATTGAGAAAACACATCCGTATGTTTGCCTTAGTTTTCTATCTTCAATTTCTGTGTAAATACTCTGAGGTAACCTCATCCTGGTATTAAATCACATTTTCACTTAAAAAAACTTGCTATTACAACGGATCATTTCCCCATGTTAGTAAGGTTATAATATACATACATCTTGAGAGCTGTAGGAGATCCACCAAATGGGCATACTTTAATTTACTTAACCACCCCCTTTCTGGAAAGTGACCCTCCCCCTCAATCTATCCTGTAAGTAAAATATCTTTTGCCCTCATTATTCCTTTAAGATTCCCAGATGCAGATTTAGTAGGTTAAGAGGTAATATGTTGCCAAATTACTTTCCCCACAAGTTGTACCAATTTTCAACCTCACAACTCTGGTCAGCACCGGCTATCCAGCACTGTAAATCTGACAAGGAAAATGGGTGTTTATCTACTCGGCTTGTATTTCTTATTAGTGGTTTTGACATTTAAAAAATGTGTTCCCTGGCCAGTTATATTTTGTCCTCTACCCATTCATTTTGAGTTGGTTCTTAATGAGTTTAACATTTACAGTTGTTTATCAATTGTCATATTGGGCAAATATTTCCCCTAGTTTAGTGTCTGATAAGATTTGTATGATGAAATATGTGGTTTTTCCTTCCATTAAGCTTAAAGATTAAGATGACATTTTAATGGATTTGTTTATATTTTAATTCCTTAATCCACCCAGAAATTATTTAAATTGTGAACTGAAAATCTATATTCCTCCCGCCCGAGTAATTCATTTTGTGGTAGTATTTGAGTAATAGTTCCTTTACGTAATTATAAATACCAGAATATATAAAGATGTGGGCATTCTCCCCTTACCACCTCCCCTCCCCACCTCAATCCCAGAATGAGTGTGTATGCTTTCAAATCTTTTTATGTACACATTCACACAAAAACCTACCTTTAAAACTAAATGTGTCTGTTCATATTGTGAATATGTATCATGCATTTACTTGATTTGTCTTGACAAATGTGAGATACATATTGCTCCCCACCTTTTCTCACTTTATCACGGCCATCTATATCCACACATACCTAGCTCATTCTTTTTAATATCTGCATCATTCTATAATCTCCACATAATGTAATTTAACCAGCCCCATATAAATGAACATTTAGGTTTCCAATACTTCATTACTATAGAAATGGTGTAACAGACATCAGTGTACAGACATATCAGCATGTTAGGTAATTATTCAGGACATTCTCAGCAGTGGAACTGCGCAAAGGATCTGCTTATTTACAACTTTGATGACATAGAGGCAAATTAATTTGTAAAGAGCTGTTTTAATTTGTACTCCCAGCAAAGACGTTAAAGTTCATTCACCCACACCTTCAGCAACACTGGATAAACATCTTTTTGGGAAAAAAATTGGGGGGTCCAATCTAGTATGTAGTAAGAGGTTTTTATTTGCATTTGTGTGATACTGAGCATACCTTCAGACATTCATATGTATCTTTTTCTTATGTAAATATTTATCCTCATTTCTACTAGGTTGTTTTGCCTCTTTTATTGACTTCTAATAATTAAATACTAAGGTTTTTTGGTATGTTGGAAATATTTTTTCCAAATTGTCATTTTTCTTCTAAGTGGGTCTCTCTGTGTGTATAAGAAACACAAATGTGTCAACAACCTTTTCCTTTCTGAACTTTGGCATGTCATGCCGGGGGAAAATGCTCCCAAATCAGTATTCTAAATGACTTCCTATATTATTTCTCAGTATTTTTATAGTTTCTTCCAAATATACAGCTAATTTTTCCTAGTATTAATTATTAGAGCCTATCCTTTCCCCACTGATTTGAATTGCTTATTTATAACATTCTAAATTCCTAGAGTTCTACGGGTCTTTTAAGGTACTCTCTTCCCAATGATTTTTGATTATTCAATTTTTAAAGGTATCACTGTTTCTAGGTCATCTGTTCTGTCACAGTGATGTCTGTTCTCACACCAGTATCAACACTGGTTTAATCATCATAGTTTAAAGACATAAATATTGCCCTGGAATAACATTTGTACATGGGTTCCAAGGATGTTTGATGCAGTATAATTTGAAACAGCAAAACACTGGAGTCAACCTAGAGGACTATCAATAGTGATTTGGCAAAACAAAACGTGGTTTATCCATTACATGGACTATAATGCTAGTTAAAGGAATGCCACTGTGAATGGAATCAGAACTCTATGAATGGACGTGAAGACATCCAAGACAATTTGTTGAATAAAAATAAGTTGCAAAACAATACCTATAATGTGACACCATATTTATGTAAAAGAAAACACAAAACAATATTTTATATGTATCCATATACATTTTTTAAACAGGTACATAATTAGAGATCTCGAAGGAAATAGAACTGATAATAGTGGTTAACTCTGGGGAGAGTAAGAGAATTGGAGGTATGAGAAAAGGAGACCTGGGCCTACTCCGTAATATTTTAGCTTTTTACGTTACAAGGAGACTGATTCACATGATCAATTATGTGACTAAAGATTTATATTAAAATACACATATTTAAAATTCATAATGATTTTCTGATGTATTCTTATCCATGGTTCTAACACACAGCTAGACTTTTCAGTTAATTATCATTGTATGTCGTATACTTTGTAGGCATTCCATTTGAACTGGTTTCCTTACCCCCTTCTAGGTTCTGCCCATCCTCAGAGGCCCTGGTCAAGGTCCTTTTCCTCCTTGAGGCTTTCTCCATTTCAGGCTACATTGACCCTTGTCTTCTCTGAGCTGCTACTGGCCTAACAGTACACCTCCCTCCCTTTCACCTTTAATCATTCTCCAAATGGCCTCCCGTAAAGGGGTTCTGTGCCTACCCATCTGTTGCATCTTTCCCACCAGGAAAGTGCCCTTCTCTGCAACCTAGCTTTCAGAAGAACAAAAAGTAAAAAGGAAAATATCGTGACTCCAAGGGAAAATAAAGCTGTCAAGAGACTGAAAAACCTTCCTTCATCTCCTCATGCAAGTGATGGGCCATTCAGGAATACAGACTCCAAATGCTGACATTTTTGTGTATGAATGTGTCAGAAGTGAGTGTGAACAATATCTCCAACAGTTTGTTGGAATAAACCTTTAAATGCATATACACCATGTCAGTTACATTTACATCAATTCTGGATCTTGGAACACTTCCTTTAACAGATATTTTTTGAGTCTGAGACAAAAGAGGAATGATATAAAAGTTGTTAGCAGACTGAATATGGTTATGATTTGCTAGTTAAAATTATAGCTCCTGGAAATTCCCTTATAAATAAATACGATCAACATACTCAATATCTTTCTAGATTGTTAGGGTAAGTCAGAAGTTATAATTTCAGAATTCAGTTCTAGTAGTAACTGCTGCTTCTGGAAAATCAGGAGAGAAACCAACAGTATTATTATTTTTTACAACTCTAAAAAGGTATCCACTGCTTTTATTAACATGTGTGTGCACATGTGCACGTGTGTATAAAACAGGATGAAGCAGAAGGACTAAGAGTCATAATTATTAAATCAAACACTTATATGTGCCAAACAATGTCCTGTATTTTACATGTAATTCCCTCAACAATCCGATGAAGTAGGAACTGTTCTTATCTTTATTTTACATATGAGGAAATTTAGAGCCAAAGCGAGTAAGTATCTTGCCCAGGATCACACAATAAGTGGCAGAGCCAGGATTTATATTCAGGAAGTCAGTATTTGCTCTTAACCACTAAATTATGCTGCATATGGGATGCCACAAAGTAAAAAAAAAAAAAAAAAAAAGATGTATGGCGCTAACTAGAGGAGATCAATTACAGTATCTTTTATCAAGGAATGTAAAATTATACAGCCCTCTGTTGTTTAGGCACTTTCTATATTGGAAGAACAAATGGACTTAGCTCCATCCTTCCCTTCTTATAAATGTAGAGTGCTTTCCTAGACAGGCGCTTATTAATCCTCAAAATATTCCTGGACAGTTAGGAAGGTTATGTGGAATTATCTTGTTTGCAAATTGAGGCCAGGAGAAGGGAGGCACTTACCCAAGACTCTGTAATTAGGGATGTTCTGCAATCAGGATCAGATCTTCTGATCCTCACTATTCAGCAAACTTAGCTTTTCTGATGGTAGCCTAGAAGGTCAAACAAGGGGACAGGAAAGGACATAAAATAAAAAGATATGAGATGAACGTTTTCTTTTCCATCAATGCATTTTATCACACACAAAGGACACCAAAACTGATAAATAATGTACAAGTGTTTTTTTCCTTTCTTGTGGTTACATTTTCAAATTTACCTTATTGTACATTTACCCTGATTTTTGATAAAGTAATTTGTTTTTGCTTTTTTAAAGTACTTTTTATTAAGGATAATTTCAAATGGATAAAAATGTAGGGGGAATAATATTATAAACCTATGCGAATGTATAACCCAGCTTCAACAATTACCAACTGAAGGCCATCTTGTTTTATCTATAACCCCACCCACTGCTCCCCCCCACTCCGTTTTTTTCAAGCTCACTGAAGAGCTGACTTTCTGTATTTTATTATGGAAATTTTCAAACATATACCAAGGTAGACAGAATAATGTAAGGAATCCCATATGGCCATCACTCAGCTTAAACGATTAACTTAGGGCCAATTTTGTTTCATCTATACCCCTCCCCACTTCCCCCTACCGCTGATCTTATTTTGAAGCAAATCCTAGATATCAACGTATTTTGAAGCCAATCCGAGACATTTTATTATTTAATGCATATTTTCGTATATTATCTCTACAAGCTAAAGACAATTTGAAAACATAACCACAATACCATTACAACGTCTAAAACATCGTCATTAATTCCTTAAAAAACATCAAATATCGAATCCGTCTTCAAAATTTCCCGATGCGTGTTAAACATTTTTTTTTTTATAGTTGGTGTGTCCGAATCAGGATCCAAACAAGGCCTACTCCTCGCATGCGGTTCACCTCCAGCTCGCTCTCATTCTCCATCTCTCCCCACCCCCAAGCCGCTTTTTTTTTTAAACTTTTCAATATGGAAAATTCCAATCCCCGCTATTTTGAGGTAATTCCCAAATAAATTATTTCATCGGTAAAGACTGATACGTCTCTCTTATATCTCGAATTTCTACTAGGGAAGGGGGTGATGGGCAGGAAAAGCACTGTAATGAACGACTTTACATAATTTTATGGTTTTTCTCATTCTATTACCCGGGTTTTTCTCTCCACAATAATAGCTAATATCTTCCGGAGCCAGGCTTCGTATTAAGTTATTATACGTACTATATTACCTCGCTTTCATATATTACACGCACTAATATACAGCACACGCCTCGGAGGCACACGTCTCTGAGGTAGATACTATTATTATCACCACTTTACAAACATGGAAACCGAGACGCAGAAAGAATAGCAGCCAGCCCAAGCTGGGCGTTGGCGAGTAGGAATTTGAATCTAGCTCTGCCAGATTGTAAAGCCATTAGTTAATCTTGTCTATATACGCGACGATAAGAGGAAATCGTCAACCCTTTCTCCCCACCCCCACCCCGAAACCTGAAACGAGAATCCAGCTCTTTCCAGCAGCCGACGTGTGATCACTGCCGACCCTCCAACCGCCATAGTAAAGCCAGGTTTCTCTGGCAACTGATATCCATAGGCAGACACGTCACCCTGGAGGCGGGTTTATGCCCTCCAGCCAGTCACAATCGTCTTGTCTAAGTTTTAGAATGTTCTATAACCAAATGATTGGACGAAGCCCACCACGTCAACAATGACACTTCGCCGCAGTAAAGGCGGGTGCTAGCAGCCTGCTTCTTCACGGGTAAGGCTTGAAGCAAACCAGTCACCTTCCTCCTTTAGTGCGGGCTCTGGCCAATGACGTTCGCTCTCTTAGGTCCTTAGCCCGCCCTCCAAAAGCGCGACAGGAGTTGGGTCATAAGTCTATAGGGCAGGGTGTTCACGTGGCCTACTTTCACGACCCAGAGTTCCCCAGACCAGAGGGGTTTTTTTTGTTTTTTTTTCCTGCAGGGAGGCATTATGGGTTTTTTTTTTCCACTGGGAAAGGAAGTGTCTACGTGGCCTGCGGAAACAGGATGGGCGGAAATGAGCTAAGGTTCCCGCGAGTGGGGAAGCGCTAGGTCAAATCTGGGGCCACGCCCCCGAACCTGTTGCACAACTCTTGGAGGAAAAAAAAATAAGGTAGAGTGGGGGTTTCGATGTGTGTGCGAGTTGGGGTGCGGGGGGGCTCTGCGGGCGCGCAGTGTCAGGGCGTCTGCGCGCAGGCGAGCCCACGTGGCCTTGGGCTTTCCGTGTGCGTGAACGCCAGGCCTCGTGGCGCTGGAGGTAGCTGGTGTGCGCAGGCGTGCGCCCCTAGCGTTGGGGCCGGTGTGTGTCCCGAAGCGGGTGCATGTGCGTGTGTGCGCGCGTAGGTGCGCGCGCTCAACGGATCGTTTTCTACTTTTGTGTATGTTATTCTCAGGAAAAGGAAAATTAAGTAATTAAGGTAAGGCGACCGTAACTGAGATAAAGGGTCTTAGCTAGAAATATTTCGGTGTCCCCTATCGATTTAATTTTAGACCCTAAAAATACACTTTCTTCCCACGTCTTTCTCCACGTGAAAATCCTGTTCTAAACCGTAGCCCTCCAGCGGTGAAGAGCCAAACCCTCCCATTCTCATATTAGCAATTCCAAGAAGCAGCTTCTTTGCTGTTCCCTAATAGCCTTCCCCTCCAACCCCCGCTCCCTCCGCCCTCCCCTCTTCAAGTTGCTTCCATTTCTCCTGGCACAATTTTCTGCTGAGAATATCTATATAGGACAGACTTCCCCTCCACTAGGGACTCCGAATTTCTGTGGGGGCTGAGGTTCTCTTACCTTTTTGTCCTGATCTCCACGCAGAGTGCTCTTCAGGCAAGTACGCACTCTTAATTTTCCAGAAAGTTCTCTGGGTGAGGTTTATACCTTTTGAGTTTGCCACTAGATGCCGCCAAATTCCAGCAAAGGATTGGCTGTTTGGTCCCTGGAATTATGGGATCCCCCCCTTTTCTGATTTGTTGAACTCTCCAATCTATAGAGATCGTATATATCTTTCATTGCTAGGGAAAAATCAAATTAACTTCTGTTACTAGCCCTACAAGGCAGGGGACTATGGCCCTTGATTCAAATGTTTTACCTCATTTCTTTCCTTCTTTCCTCCTTAAAAAAATCCTCCCCCCATCTCTCTCTTCTTTCCTACTTGCCTTTTGCGGGTGGGGGGGTGGTCAGAAGTGATAAATGACCCCAGGCACCAATGCTGATGAGATTCTAACCCTTTCTGTGGGGTTAAGATCTTCTCTTCAAATGCTGCCCCCCAACAAAGGGAAAATATAGATGGCTGTTTTGTCAGTAAAGATGTTTCTCTTTATTGGACTTGGACCCTGGTATTGAAAAGTGATCTTTTTACTTTTGAAATTACGATTAGATATGTGTGTTTTCACCCTATTTTCTGTAGCGGTCCTGTTAAACTATTGTTTTTGGAGTCAGAGGCCTAATTTTATTTTTTTGTTTTTGTTTTTGTATTTGTTTTGCGGTACGCGGGCCTGTCACTGTTGTGGCCTCTCCTGTTGCAGGCTCCGGACGCGCAGGCTCAGCGGCCATGGCTCACTGGCCCAGCCACTCCGCGGCACGTGGGATCCTCCCGGACCGGGGCACAAGCCCGTGTGCCCTGCATCGGCAGGCAGACTCTCAACCACTGCGCCACCAGGGAAGCCCAGAGGCCTAATTTTAAACCCCATTCCACACTTACTAGTTCTGAGAACCTGGGATTAATGTTCTGTGATCCTCAGTTTTTTTCATGCTTTCTATATTTTAGATGCTGTGTCATATCATTCACATGGATATTCTTTTATTCTTCACAAAATCCTTATTAGATGCATACTAATAAATGAACATCAAACAACAAAAGTTATACCTCTTTCAGTTATAGATCTTACACATGTGTGCATGCATGCATGTGTGTGCTCATGAACACACACATACAAGCACACACCCGGAAAGGGCAGGATTTAGAGCAGAAGTCCTCAAAGTGTTTCCCAGACACACCAATAGCATCATTATCACCTTTTGGGAAGTTGTCAGAAATTTAGATTCTCACCTCCAACCTAATTAATCAGAAATTCTAGGAGTAGGTAGCGTTTGGCTATCTGTTATAACAAACTGTTATGGTGATCCCAATGCACACTGAAGTTAAAAGCACTGCTTTGGAGGGCAGAAATACAATGCTTATTTTTGTACACTCCACTAGAGGGTACTACAGAATGTAAAGCAAAATAATAAATGCTGTATATGTTTTATTGAGACATCCTGCGTGATATCTGTCCCGTTTCACAGATTAAAAACTATTGTGAAGAGGTGCCTTTTATTTTCTCAGTGCATACAAAAGTTTGGGAACCAGAATTGAACTTTACCTGTCCTTTGAGCCCAAGCCTTTGACAGTACTATGTTGTTCAGCCACAGTAGCTTGTCTTTCTGGGCCTCAAAATGCATCACAGACACCTTGTTCCCTGCCTTGGCTAACGTTGACTAGAGCATCAAGAAGAGGGCAGGGAAGCAAACCAAATAAATGGAAGTATTTTGATGATTTCATACCTTCCCTCATCTCCATTCTATAATAAAATATCACATGAAAGCTCATAAGTGTTTCCTTTCTTGCTTTTATATTTCCCAAGTGCTCTCTACCCTACAGTTATCTTTTTTAGTTTATGTCTAAACCTCTTCTATGTGTGGGGGAGGAAAAAGGATGGTGAGGAAAGACAGTTGTTGAAAGCGACACTCTATACAGCTCTAACCCATTAATCTCAACAATAAGCCTATAAATTAGGTGATAATTATCCTTATTTTATAGATGATGAAAGTGAGTTCTAGAGACTATAATTATTTCTCTTTGGTTATGTAACTTGTAAGTAGTAGAGCCTAGGTAATTCCTGGTGTATCTGACAGTACTACCCTGCTAAACTTTCTACTCCTTGTTTTGAATCTGATTTAGTTATCTACTATTTTATGTGACTTTCAGCAAGTTCTTTAATTTTTCTGAGCCTCAGTTTCAACATATAGTAAATGGGAACAAATATTCCTGCTTCATAATCTTAGAGCTGCAGTATCCAATACAGTAACCACTAGACACATAGGTATTTAAATTTGAATTACTTAAATTTAAGTAAAATTAAAAATTTAGTTCTTCAGTTGCACTAACCGCATTTCAAGGGCTCAGTAGCTACTTATGGCTAGTGTTAGTACCAAATTAGATATCAACAAATATAGAACATTCCCACCATCAGAAAGTTTTATGGGACAGTGCTGATTTAGTGTATATAAGGTATGTAAAAGGGCCTAGCTTAGTGTATATTTCATGGCAGGTACCCAAGAAAAGTAATTTCTTCTGCTCTTGCCTTTCAGCGTCAGAGCTAGGTATATTCTCCTGTTTTATTGATGGGGTTCGGAGAGGGGAGTAACTTACCCAATATACTATATAACAGGGGATATATCTGGCATTGGGACCCACGTCTCCTGACTCTCCCTCCAATATTCTGTCTGGTAGACCTGGCCTTATGCTCTACTGAGTGAGGTCCTAAGGCCACGGGTGTGAATAATGTGAATTAAATTTGGAGTCAGGGTAGTAGCAGAAAAAGACGTAGGAACTGAATGCCTCCTATGTGCCAGGCAGCACTATGCTCAGCTCTTCACATCAATTGTCTTAGTGACTCCTCAGTGAAGCCCAGAGAAGTTAAATATTTACTCAAGTTGCCAACTAGTAAACAACAGACCAAAGATTCAGACTTCTCTGTGACTTCAGAGCCCATGTTTTTTCCCATTATGCCATGGAACCCTCTCAAATGTGAATACTCTCCTGCCCCTTCCACTTACTAGTGGGATGAAGCTTCAGCAGATTCCTGACTCTTATTAGATCCTCAGAAAATGTGAGTTACTCTTCTTCCCTTTGATTTTACAGCTGAATCAGTGTCTTCACAATCTGTGTCAACTGGAAGGGAAATATACCTTTGGTCAATGTTTGGTTTCAAGGCCCAAGGCCAAACAGGCTATGGTCGCAGCCTTCACAGAACACCTGATGGCTCTAAGATCTCTAAGTTAATTTTCAAGGCCACCATTTGCTCATATGATGACTTTGTGCTAATTAGAAACATGTGCCACCTGGGGGCAGACAAATTGCAGAGAAGTGTCCACTCTAGTGGAACAATGAGAAAAATATTTTCTTTCTCAGGGATATTGGAGCTCCACCAGGGCAGTTGAAGAATGAATTTCAGCCTCCACTTGTTCCCTCTCAGTTGGGTACCCTTGTGCAGGGTACAACCTGCCCTGCCCAACAGTATCTGCTGGCCTTGCTTGTCTTACCTCGTGGTTAGGTCTGGAAGGTAGTGGTCAGTGTCTTCTGGAGGGTGGAGAGGGACACCAGTGTCTTCCCATGGTTTCTGGGTAGTAGATGAAATTGCTCCATTCTAAGGTTAATTTGATATTTTTTCATTTGGTTCTGACTAGTTTATTGGATGATTTTTAAAAGAATGCTTGGTTACTTTAAAAGTTTTTTAAAAACCTAATATTTCAAGGCTAAGCAAAATGGTATTTCTTTAATAATGATGTATTTTCTATTTGTACCTGCCTTGTTCTATAGGGATTTCATAAAACCAGTTCAGCAAATTAGTCTGGATCAGTCTAGTTTGGTAGCCCATGACAGACAGGGCCAACGATGGAACTAGTCATGGGAAAGTTTTATCCTTTTAGGGGTATTTGTTCTCTTCTAGCTCCTCTCCTCTTCTGTAATCAACCCCTGCCCTGCTCCAACTGACCCATCCATGTGGCAGAAAGAGGTTACTTCAAATGACTGAGAACCTGAATCTAATCAATGTAGTCCTTGAGTGGCCTTGGGATGCCAGACTTGCACACAATCCCTTGGTTTCCCCTTCCTGAGTCAGTAGTTTAGCATGCGATTCACCAAAATGTGTAGCTTTGTGAACCACACACCTCACTTGGAATCATCATGTCAACTCATCTGCAGTACACATCAACCAACAGAGATGAGGACTGATTTCCCCCAGTGTATACTGACTCCTACAATCTGAGCATTGCCTCCGAGAGGATGCCTTGAGCCCTTTTTCAGAGATAACTATGGTCGTGCTTATAACTTGCACTCACAGTCCCCATTTTACTGGGAATGATAAAAGCTATGCCTTTTGAAAATTTCAGCTGTCGTATTAAAGAGGACAAAACAGTAGCACTTAAAGTGCTGTGTCTTTAAATTGTAGAAGTTTAATGATGGGCACATGGGGGTTCATTATACTAGTCTTCCTACTTTTTTGTGTTGTTTGAAGGTTTCCATAATAAAACAGTTAAAAAAGACAAAAAAAAAAGGAAAAAGTGCTTCATCAGTCCTGGGAAGGAGAACACACATGGGATTCTCTTCTGTTAACGAAGGGCTTGGGTGATAACATTTAGTAGGAAGGTACCATGTAAAACTATGTGGAGGGGGGTATTTTAGATTGAAAAAGCCTCTGTGCTGGAAATCCTGAGAAGGTCTCCTAGAAGGGGAGACTCCTCCAGTCTGCAGTCCCTCTCTACCGGATCCCTGAAGAAGTGTTGCTATAATGAGCTACTGCAAGTGAGAGAAGTGAATCATCTCCCTCGGGCCTTTGGGAGTGGGGAGAGGGTGAAAACCAGGAAACAGGCCTCAGCTAATTGGTGAAAACTGTTAGCCAGTAGGCAGAGAAACACAGGCAAAGAGAACCTGGGGGCAAGAGAAGGGGCTTCATTCTCGCCCCAGGTGAGTGCTGGAGAGGGCAAAGGTGCTAGGGAAGGAGGAGACCAGGGAGCAGAATATGTGGCAAAGAGGCCCTCACTTGGGACCTCAAAGGCTAGGCTTTGAAGGCTACAGGCCCCCATCTGATTTGCAGGTTTTAAAACAAGTGGGAAAGCTGTCTGAAGGCAAAGATTATATACGCACGCGAGTGTCCAAGGGCCTGGAACCTTGTCTGCTCAGCTTAGGAAGACAGGCTCGATAAAAGTACACTTTGAAAACTGGGTGGTTTGGTTCTTTGTTGTTGTTGTTGTGTTTTTATTTCGACTGAGCAAACGAGGGTCTTGGTACACTGGTGGGAGTCAGAAGATGTGGTTGGAGAGATGGGGCACTGTTTGGAGTGTGGGGACCTAGGAGGACAAGTTCTTTCAAAGCCCTAAAGTTGAGGTAGCATGATTAGAGGCTGGGGCCAGAGAAGAGAGCAAGGGCAGTGCCTAAAAGGTACAAAGCCAAGATTCACCCAGCAGCTCCCAGGCCAGAGTTGTGGGTGGGATGTCAGTGAGACCCAGGCGGGTGCAGCCAGTTTTCAATAGAGCTGGTCTGTGAAACTTGGCTGAGAGGACAGAAGAAGATTGATGTTTGCTCCAGCGTGGGGCTGTCAGCTGTGCTCACCGCCTCACCATAGTCCCAGCTGTAAACAAAAGTCCTGGCCCTTCATGGCACTGCAGAGCAGTCCAGGCTGGTGTAAGTCTCTGAGGACAGCTAGACCATTTTCTCATCCTGGCTGACAACCAGAAGACAGAAGAAACAATAGAAGATGGTGGTGGGAGAGGGGGTGGGATTGGAAGGGGGGTGAGAAGCAGTGACCAGTGGGAAGGAGCTGTTGATTTCAAATCTTAGGTCTTTGGATGCAAGTAGCAGAAATCTTGTAGGGAAAGAAAACCTTTTCCTTGTCAGCTTCACAGATAATAGTGAATTACTAAAGGAGGCCTGCAGGGGCTCTAGTGCCTCATTCATTCATTCATTCATTCAGTGAGTACCTTATGTGCCCATCACTGACCTAGGTACCCTGGGTGATGCCAAAGTAATCGAAGACAGTTCATAAGTTTAAGGAGCTTACAGAGTTTGTGGTTATGTGTAAAGTTAAATAACAACACTAAATAGTGTATCTTTAAACGCTAAGTGACAAACATGGAATAGGAGTTTAGAAGCAAGAGAAGCCATATTTGGATGTGATCAGAAAAGGTGGGATTTGAGAGGGCCTAGAAAGATAGACATGATTTGACTAGAAAGAAAAGGCACTTGGCATTCCAGGTTGAGACCAAAGCATTAGCAAAAAGGAGGACTGCTTTGGCTAAAGCAGAAGATTATTGTGATGGAGATTCTCTTCAACTCCTCACCCCCTCCAGCTCCTCACCATGCCTAACCCAGCCTTCAAGTCTCACCTGAAATGTCACTTCTTCACAGAGGCCTTCTTTGACCTCCAGGACCAGGTGAAGTGCCCTTGCTTTATGTTCCCCTTGGACCCACTACATTCCCCTTTTCCATCGCCATCTTCATGTAATGTCCTACTCTTGTCTCCCTACAATTTGTTTCCCACACTGTGACTCAGAATGTTCTTGGCAAAATGCAAATCTGTTTCATTTTTTACCTTTTAAAAACTCCCTTTGTTCTCTTTTCCCTCCTTTTATGTCCTTCCTGCTTCCCTCCCTCTCACTTTCCCCTCAGGTCATATCTTAAATGTCTCTGTCTCAGGGAAGCATTCCATGACACCTCTTCCCCCAGCTTCTACCATAATCAGGTCAATTCTCCCTCTTACATATTTTCATAATACTTTTTCCCTTTTACTATTCTCCACTACCTTACTACAGTTTGTCTCCTCCACCAGAATATAAGCCCTCTGAGGGCAGGGGCTATGTTTCTTCTTCACTGTGTTGCCCTCGTAGTTAGTACAGTGCCTGGCATATTGTGGGGTGCTCCACAAAAATTTATGAATGAATCCAAGGGGGATGAGGCAATATTCATAGATAAAAGCCAGCTGAAGAGATTGTTCTCACATCTATGGGCAAAGTTTAAAAAACTTTCTCTGCTTTTGATTATGGGATGAAGAAATCATTAGACAACACTGACTTTTTTTTTTTAAGGCTGCACCATGCAGCATGCGGAGTCTTAGTTCCCCAACCAGGGATTGAATCTGTGCCCCCTGCGTTGGGAGCATGGAGTCTTAACACTGGACCACCAGGGAAGTCCAACACTGACTTTTGAAGAAAACAAAACAAATAAAAAGCCAGTTCAAACTAACAATACCCAGAGAACTCCAACCTCAGCTTACCCTGAACCCTATCCTCCCAATTATTGTGTGGACTCATACTCCCTGCTTACCTGCTCCCCTACACCACTCCCTCCTCCAAAAACACAAGAAAACTTACTCATTGGTCCTTCCAACTGGAGAGATTTAGCAGTAGGGCCAAATGCACTTACTTTCACAGGTGCAGTTGTTCATTGGGCTGGTATTTATTGCCCATCTCGGTTGTCTCAAACACTGTGCTCTTAGCTACAGATGAAGAAGGCCTTATTCCTACCTTAATGGGGTTCACAGTTGAGTGAACCTCTCATACTGATCACTCAGTCGCTACCTTCAAATTGCTGACTGAAGAACTTTGCCTTACCTGGGTTCAATTTGGGAGATTTTTTAGGGCACTAAGAGCCTGCAAAGGAGCTGAATCTCAGGCGTTGGTCCTCTGGGAAACTGGGGACTCAGTGAGACACAAAGAATGGATGCCAATCCACACTAGGTTTTCACCCTTCCAGGAGGAGGCTAAGTAGCAGGGTGAAGAATGTCTGGAAGGGCAGTCAGGCAGTAGCCATTCTTTAACCTTATGAGGTTGTACCTAGTAAGGCAAACAGACCTCCAGTGTACACCCCTTGAGTGAAACAGAGTGAAGGAGCTCAAGGAATCACAGGAAAAGCAATTAGATTTCCCAATAAAAATTGAGGACCTGGCCTTCCCCCTGAAGTGAGCTGAAACAAAAATGTGGCTCCAAGAAACCTTCCAAAGATCATCATAAAGCACCCACCTTCACCCTTGGGTAGAGGTTAGTGCCAGGGAATGGTTCCTTTTCATCTTAGATTTGGTTCCCAGGTGGTTAGGAACATAACAAATGGGGATGTCAGAGAGGCAGTGCACTCCTGCCCCTGACCCCACCCCAAGGGAGAGTAAAGGGAAGCAATGGATACTGTTTTGCAGATACAGTCCTAACTGGTTATCTCTTGGTTGAGAGATAACATCAAACATAGTGCCAGTGAAGTTTTGAAGATATATTCATTAGTTTTTACCCTTTCTCTCTCCCTTGAATCCTTTACCCTGAAAATGAATCCACAAGGATATCAGAGAGAGAGGAATATATAAGTAGCAGATAGACATGAATGAGATTAATTTCCATGACTCATTACTCTACTCTGTTAGGTGGCCTTATATGAATAGGGTTCATACACCTGAAATTTGAAATTCTAAGAGATGGGACAGGAAAGGTTAACTCCAAAATCAATGGAGTATTTTTCAAAGAAGGATAATGATGTATTAGTGAAAAGTCACATTATTTCCTTCCTTAAAGGACAGCTTGAAGCTTAGGCTAATCAAATGGGCGATAATAGGTATGTTTCCATTAGGGAGAGGGTAAAAGAAGTGTAAGACTAAGGGCTTCACAAATAAATTCACAAAAGAACCTTGGACAAGGATACCCTGAGTTTGTAGAATTTGGAGCTTGGCATCACCATTTTACACCTGTACCATCCTAAGTGTTGGCAAGATTTGTGCTATCCTCTTTCTATGGGGACTTCGGACATCTAATGTGGGTATCAGCAAATAGACTAACATGGCAGAGGTTGGGGACTGAATGGTATCACAGGGACACTTTCCTCAGCTACAGATTCCATTTGGCCTTGAATCTGCTGTAGTCAACTTGTCAGAGCAGTCTCAGAAATGAGTCTCTGAAACTAATAAATTATGACACACTTTGGTCCCTCACTTTCTATTCCATCCTTACCCTTAACAGTTTCAACTAATTTGAAACAAAAAAAAAGGGAGTTACACTTAGGGCCTGGAATTTATCCTATCAGGCCCTCAGTGTCCCCATGTTGTCTGATGAGCAGACAAGACAAAATGATCTGGGAAGGCCCTTCCAGCTCTATTGTGCCAGCATCTAGAATTCTAAGACATTGTGATCCATTGACCCAGTTGCCTTATGGGAAATCCCATGAGAGATTAGTTTTCTAAAAGAGCCAATTGTTTGTTTCTCTGTGTGGGAATAGTGGTAAATGCAGTCAAGATAGCAAATGTGCTGCTGTGACCAAAGTTCCCAAGCATTCTTGCCCTCCTGATAGTCAAGGCTGTCTTTATAACAGTGATTCTCACTGCCTGAAGTAGTTAATGATTAGTGTTAAATGATTAGTGTTAAATTGAGGACTGATAAGACGGATCAGTCAACAAGGCATTGTTAGTAAGTGTAAGGGGAGAGAGGCTGATAAGAATTCAGGACTTCTGTAAGTTGATAATTTGAGGAGGAGCTTAGAGTCAGAAAGATGCCCAAATGTTAGATTCCTTTGTCATGACTGCCCTTCATTTTGGCTTATTTTTAAAACACAAGGTCTTTCTATACTAGTATCCAAATAATACAGTTGTAACACCCATTGACTGTTAAATGGATTACCTCTGAAATTTGTATTTAGATAATGCAGTTTTTTTCCCCCAAAATTATAAAAGCAGCAGTAAACTCTCTCTTTCCTGCCCCACTCCCACCCCAAATGAAGTATTATGGTGAAGTAGGTATATCAGCTGAAAGTAGAGTTACTCTGACTGAATGTGCAAATAGTGTGTATGTGAGGGGAGGAGAGGAGGTGGTTACCTGTTCTAGGACTCCTTGAAGCTGACTTTAAAAATTCCTGGCCCAGTAAATAAGACATTAAACTGAGAAATAGGAAAACTGAGAAATAGGGTTTTGGCTTTGTCACTAACTCGTTGAGAGACTTGGGTAAGTCACTTGGTATCTTTGAGCCTCATTTCCTCATCTCTTGCAAGAATACATAGTTATTTTACCTAAAAGATTTGCTCTGAGGATGACATGCCACTTAAGTGCTTTGAAAAGGAAAAAATTATAAGGATGCTTTTTACCTTGATAGTATAGTCCCTCATGACACAACCCTTGCAAAGTAAGTATAGTTGGTGAGAACTAATGCTGAAATCGAGTTGTTGAAAATTTTTAAAATGTTTTTAATTTTAAAACTTTAAGTGCTCACTACTTAAAAAATTAGCTAGCAAAAACCAATTCATTTCATGCTCTGAGCTTGTTATGAGGAATTGAAAGATAAATACATTTTAATTCTTTACTTAAAACTCATATTTGTGTGTGAGGGAAACAGAAAAAAAAAACTCCATATAATCTCTCAAGTACAAACATAGAGCTATGTACAAGGCATTATTGGAGAACCCAAATCTGGATGTTGGGGTTGTCACTAGAGTTTGCGTGAAAATGTGATATCTGGTTAGAGTCTTGATGGATGAGTAGGGGTACCTCAGGTGGAAGAGGTCAGAGGAGGGCTAGGGAACAGCATGTGCAAAGGCACAGAGCATTAGACAGGATGAGTCATTGGGTTCAGGGATCTGTGGGTGGATCAGCTTGGTCAAATGCAGCTTGCATTTAGAGGGGCGAGGGAGTGATGAGAGAAGAGGCTGGAGGCGCTGGCTGGGGTCAGAGCAGAAAATCTCTTGGAGGTCAGTTTAAGGAATGTGGCCTCTTTCCTGAAGATAATAGGGAGCTATTGAAGGATGAAAAGCAAGGAAGAGTTTCCCAAAGATTTCTGTTTTAGAAAGGTCAAATTGGCACTAGTGTGGAGGATAGGAAATCATACTGGAATCAAAAGCTGAGACAAAATGAGATCCGGGAGGATAGAAAAGGAGGGACAGATTTCAGAAATATTTGAAAGGTAGACTCAACAGGACTTGGTGATTGATTTGATCTGAGGGTCGTGGAAGAAGGAGTTGTCAAGGCTGCCTCCCAGGTTTCTGGCTTAGGTGACTGGGTAGGTGGAAGTGCCACTCACGAAGATTTGGAAGAATGGAGGAGGAAGCTTGAAGGAGATTCTGAGCTGCTTGGCTCTTGACATGTTGAGTTTGAGGTCCTTGTGGGCACCCAGGTCGGAATGTTCAACAGAGAATTGGAAAATAAGACTAGAGCTGTGGAGATTCAGAACTGAAGATAGAAATTTGAGAATCATCAGCATACAGGTTATCACAGCCACGGAAATAGTTGAGAACAGCCAAGCAGTAGGCATGCAAACAGCCAAAGATGAAATACTGGAGTATGAGAACAGCAAGAAGCAATGACCAGCCCTCTCAGAGGGCTGAGAGAGGAAACTGGAGAACTAAAGCCAAGGGAGAAGAAAATTTCAAAGAAGGTGTGACAGCTCTGACAGATGTTACAGGAAGTTATGAAAGATTAGGACAGAAAAATGTTGACCTGACACACAGCAAATAGGAAGGCAGTGGGAGGAACATGAGATGGAATGAGGGGGAAGAAGGCAGAGGATAGACTGCAGTGTGTTAAGGAGTAAATGGTAGCTGTGAGGTGTGTAAATGTCTAATAAGGACATCCCTTTAAGAAACTTGATGATGAATGGAAGGAGGGCAATAAATCAATAGCTAGAGAGAACTTCCGGGTCAAATAGAGGGTAGTTTTTACTTTTATTTTTCATTTTGAATGGGAGAGACTTTCCCTGTCTCCCCTCTCCTCCCCTTTTGTTCCTCCCTCTCCCCCTCTCCTCCTTCTCCTCTTCCTCCTCCTCCTCCTCCTCCTTCTTCTTCTCCTTCTCTCTCTCTGAAAAAGCTGAGGTTCAGAGAGATTCAGCCACTTGCCGTGGTTACATAGTTTATAAGCATGTTATATGCCAGCAGGAAGAACCCAGTTACAGCAAAGAGACTGAAAATATAAAAGAGAGGTGATTTTCACTTGACCTTTTTTGTGAGTGTGGACTCAGCAAGATGAGACACACAAAATGGCAATCTGAAGTTCCAACCAGGTCCATGTGCTAAAAGTCTGACAGACTACGATGATTGGTCTGGTCATATAATAGCTAATCTTCGTTGAGCAGTTACTACATGCCAGACACTGAGTTAAGCACTTTATCTACATTAACACATATAATTCCCACAACAACCCTATGAGGTAGGTACTGTTATCGCCTTCATTGAACAGATGTGAAAATTGAATCAGAGAAACGTTCAATGATTTATTCAAGGCCACATAGTTGTTGTGTGCTGGATCTTTCAGAGCCTTCAAATGAACCCTTAGAGGAGGAAACTGATGCTGAAGGAGATGAAGCCATTTGTCCAAGAACCCATATCTAGTGAGTTGTAATGTAAGCCCAGGCTCTGTCTGGTACCAAAGCCACTCTCTTAATCACTACACTGTCATGAATGGTAGCTATTAAAATAGACAATACGTGCACATTTTTCTAGATCCAGCTCTGTAAGGCAAAATGTTCCCTGAACTTAAGTAATAGTAAAACTTGCCCTTATTCCAGGGAGCTGAGAGCGAGAGCATGTACTTCCTTGGTAATGTACACGGTATAATGCAGCCAGGGCGTTTGTAGAAAGCATCATGGTGAAAGGAGAGGCTGAGAAAAACAGAGCTACTCAGGTGGGGCAGCAATAGCTGAGTTCTCACGTGACTTTTTCAGGTGGCTTTATGACAGCAGTAGTACTTTGTTCTTCCATGAAGAGAATGCTCTGTGAGCAAGATAGCCCTTGGCTCAGATGTCCTTCCTCCTTCTGGCCTAAGATTTGATAACAAGTTGTTCTGATGCCACCAGTCCAAGTTTGTAGACTGTAAATAAGCGCTATCCTAGATGTGAAGTATAATGAAGCAAGGAATGTGAGGTGGGAAAGAACAGCCTAATTGCTATCCCTTCAGGGATGACTGGCTCTCTGGTGGGACAGCATATGGAGCAGGGAGAGGCAGATGGTTGTACTGCCAGAATCCTTGCTCCTGGACTCTCTTGTCACTACCAGAGTTTTCATTTGGTGATTGGTTTTGAAATATAGCTTGATACTGGTCTTCCTATTTAGAATATTATTAATGTTTATTCAGATCGCTATCATTCTTTATTCAGTAATGCAATTTACCAGGTTTTGATGTCTTCTGAACTTTGGTTCTGTTATACCCAAGGACCAGCTTGGTTATGTGTGTGTGCATGCACACGTGTGTGTAAATTTTATTTGATTTTATAAGTTCCCTTCCAAGTCTATTTTTCTGTGGTCAACAGGTTAATGGAAAGCAAATGAATAGAAATGTGGTATATAATAGGTCATATGAAAAGTCATGCTTTCATTCTACATATACATACTGAGCATTGCTATGTACCAGGATTTGTGTGGGTTAGAAAGTTGTGTAAGATGCAGTCCCTGCCCTCAAAGAGCTTGTTCTACATTTCTTCCATTGAGCAAGGGATAATACTAGCTGGGTTCCTAACCCCTTGGTGGTTCCCATGTTTGGCTGATCTGTTTTTCACCAGCAAAGCAGCCTAGGAAGATCTTTAATCCCAACATAGTGAATTTGAATTTAAGATTTTGACAGCCCAAAATGACAAGATATTAATAATAATTACAACATTGATAATAGTAAACTGAGAATGGTGAGAGGCAAGTGGGGACACATGTAAAGGTTCCTAGGAGGTGATATGTTCTGGACTAAGTTGGGATATTTGCATGGCTCAGTGAAAAGGAAAAATAATGTTAACAGTCAACATTTCAGCTAGAAGAGTGTCAATTCTTTGGTGACAGGTGGGGAAAGAGGCTTATGGGAGAAAGTAAAAGGAATAAATTTTATTCACTACCTTTCTTCAACATAGAAAATTAAAAAAAAAGTATGACTGTGAAATTTGGGAGAGCAAGTGGCCCTGCTAGTGGATTGAGAGGAAAGAGGAAGACAGACCACTGGCTCTCCAAAGAGCAGAGCAAACTGAAGAGAAGATGAAGGCGCTGATAGCCTCAACAACAACTGAAGAAATAAAGCCCTTTCTCTGGAAAAACATATGTATAAAATATTTAACTGACATTAAATATTAAGAATTAATGAAAACACCAAAACACTTTATTTATGTAGGAAGTTTTTTCCCCTTTAGAAAATATACTGTTTTAAAACTTAAAATCATTTCATACGTGATCCAGGGAGAAAGCAGTGTGGATCTCTAGCGGTGAGTACTATCAGAATGAGGTAGATGGAAATGACCTCCAAATGAGTCTCTTATATTGCCTCCTGCCAACTCACTGTAAGAAGGGTCAAAGTTCAAGAATTCCATGATTGGAATGGATTGCTAGGTGTCAGACACTTCTAGTGAGACCCGCACCCCCCACCAAACTTGTGTGGGAAGGGTGAGGAAAATGAAAGCTGTTTGCACCGAATTCTGACACCCTGTGTCTCCCTTCTCCACTTGCTAGCTCCAATGGGGAGGGAGAGTACCTTCCACCTGGCATTGCTTCTGAGTAGCTTTGTGAACTCCTTTGGGCTATTATGTTGGCTGGTACTTTGGCTTCTTTGGCTCCCAGCACCAGCTGATGCCCTGAGCTGAGTCCCAGTTGGGCAGGCTCTATTGCTCAGTGCTATAGCTGTCTCCAGAGCATTGTTCGTGAGACTTCCAACAGGGCAGATTTGTGCAGTTGACCCATCTGGACAAGGTCTATAACAAGTAGAGCTCTGTGCAATAAGCTCATCTCCATAGTCCACCCCCCCCGCTACCCCCGCCTTCGGGCTGCAGCAGCCTGACACCCCAGCCCCACCATAGAGAGTATCAAAGAGATACTCTCTGCTCCTTTCAAAGGGGTATTGCTTGTGGCCTCTCATTGATTGGCACTACCTGGGCAGAAATGGGAAAACAGGGATTCTCTGCCCTCTCAATTTAATCTCCTTTCTTTAGCCAGTCCTTTAGTTTTAAATCTCCTTGGCCACCAGAGTCATAATTAATATTTTCAATAAGGTTAATTTCTGGTCCAGCTACCCTGATCAGCCCAGAATGCTCTCCTCAAAGCCAAGAGACAAGAAGAGTATCTCAGTGAACAGGAAAGAGCAGCCAAGCTCAATAGGAAAAAAAGGGGGAAAGAAGCTGAGCTCTTGGTTTGACTACAGGATTTGCTTTGGTCTTTGGATTTATTGACTTTCCATTTTGAACACCGTTTTGAGAAAGGGAGTAGAGGAGGGAGGGGAAACGAGGAAGATGAGAGAGAGAAAAAGAGAGAGAGAGAGAGAGAGAGAGAGAGATTAGACTCACATAGTTAATTATTGTAGGTCCAGAGAAAAAGTCAAGATGTTAGAGATCATTTGATCACGTCTGTCTTCCAGTTGTTTAGCTCAGCACTTTAATCTTCCCTTTTTCAGTTCTTCACAGTGGGTCATTTCAAGGGACTCAGAGTACCAAGCCCATGCTTCCCCATGTCCCAGTGGTATGTCAGGCCTGAGATGAGCCCTTCACACCCCCTCTATTCTGACATTTCTGGTAGCTTCAACTGACTGCTTCCCCTCCTCACTGTGGAAGGAGAAAGGAAGCAAGAGAAGGATTAAGAAATAACTCCAACCTTCTAACTTCCACAACTCCATCCTGAGATTGGCCAAGTCAATATTTGTCCAGGATAGGGGTCCTCTATATACCTAGTTCCTCCCTCCTTTAGGAACCTTGAAGCCCACTTTATCCCAGACGAGGTTACATGGCACTATTATATGCTCACTAAAAGGAGCAAGTTGGAAATGAGGGGTCCTGGGAAATAAAGAGACTTTGGAGAAAAAGAAGAAACAAATAAAAGCACAGCTAACAGAAGACTCCCTGAGGACAGTTTCTGTATTGTACTCCTCCTAGGTCCTACTGCTTTGGATTTCACTTTTCTTAAAAGGTTTCTAGCATCGCTGAGTAACTTTCTTGAAGACCAAGCATTTTTCTCTTTTTACACTCCATACCAGTCAAACACACCCTGCTGCCATGTTAATTAGCTAGGGAATAAAACAAATATTTCTGAGACCAGGAAATTCAGGTAGATCTGGAAGGGTGGTCTCTCTGAGAGTCCAAGATTTCTGACCTCATTCTGACAGTATTGAGCTTCCAAGGAAGCTTGAAGACCTCTCTGTTGGGTCATATAGCAATGCCCTACCCCAGTGCAGCCGATGACTGTTCCAACCTTGCTGAGAGGTGGGGAATCTATCCCCTTGCCTTCCTTCCACAGTCAAGGAAACCTGACTGGGTCACACAGGACAGCACTTGTGGATGGGAAAGACTCCCTATTTGAGCCTGTGGTAGAAGGTACAGAGGGCACAGTAAAGGTCAGGCTCTGGGTGGGACATGGCAGGGCAAAGATTGGTACAGATTAAGATGACAAATGCCAGAATCTAGTAGCAGTGGTCTGAATAGTCTCCACCAGAGAACTGAAAAACAGAGAAGCTCCTGTCAGGGAAGAAGGTCATCCTGGCCCCAAGAACATGTCCAAACCCTACTCTCATGAGAAATGGGATAGTATGGAGAAAATCTGAATTAGGGTAGGTAAGCCATCTTTCTAAGTAAAGCCACCATTGGCACCCTGCATTGTAGACCCACATGGCTTTGGGATTGGCTGTTGAAGTTCTGAGTGGGAGATCAGGGAGGAACTGTTCAAGCCTTTGATGGAATCTAATGCAGGGGGAAAGCCCACCCAGGAGGAAGCAGGAAGCCAACAGCTGGACTCTTTAGCTCCTATTCACAGTGCCTGGTGGATATCTTCTGACCGTAGCACTTTATAGACAACCCAGTAGAAGATGTTGAAGATGAGGAAAGTGAAAGGGAAGACAGCCCGGGAGATGGTGTCAATCCTCTTGGCCTGGTCCACGTAGAGTTTCCGCATGTTTTCTCCTTCCCTTAGAAGAGGGGCTGGAGGTTGGGGGCTATAAATGCCAGAACCTTCCATTGGACCTCCATCCCTTGCCTGCAGGCAGTGGCCCAGGCCATAGCCACGGAAATAAAGGCGACTTTCTCGGGTGATATCTTCCTCCTGGAATTACATGGAAGAAAAGGCAGAATTTGAGGTCACAGCTCTAAGGCAGAGGAATAGAGACCAGGCCACACAAATATCTCAGGTGGTGCTATGCAGACAGGGTGGCTGGGTACACAGGCCCACTGCATGTTTTTTTATGACCACAAAACTACTCATGAGATAGATGTATGTTAAGCAGCTATATGTGGTATGGATGGTATATGTTATGATTCCGTTTGCAGATAAACCCCGAGCGGCCTTTTTAAAATGCATAACATCATTTAGAGCCATCTAAAACTCAGTGAAGTGCCACCTCACCGCAAGAGGGACATCTCAATGTCAAGTTATCTCTGACGGGTAATAAATAGAATAAACAGAACAATGAAACCTTTAGAAAGCACAGCTGAGATATTTAGACTTGGGAACTTGACTTTAATGACTTCCAAAAGCTGCAAAATTAATTCTGCTTGTACATAGTATCTTAACAAAAATGTTTATCTCGACTTAAAGCTGAAAATTCCAAAAGTTTCAAATAACCTAGTGGGCTATCTGAATTATCGTAAAGGTGATCATGCTCTTGCAGATACGTGTGCTTCTAGGGTAACATTTATTACCCAATACACATTCCATTCATGTACAATATATGCATTCTGATGAACACATTAACACTGAAGAGGTAAATTTTTATATAAGCATTAAGCAATGTAGCAGACTACACAAAGTTTGTCTAATAAATGACAGCTGAAAATCTTAAGTAGCTATAACACAGCTGAGAGCCAGAAGGTAAGGCCACAAAGATAGATAGAGATCTAGAGAGAGATGGAGAGGGAGAAGGAGAGGGAAAAGGAGAGAGAGAGAGAGAGAGAGAACCAAAGCCCCTGAGTGATTAACAGAGAGAACTTTACTCATATAAGAGCCTTTCAGGGCCCCACTCAGAGCCTATTTACTCTTGGTTTCTATATAACCCAAACCTGCCCAATTTTGGCTACTTCTAAAGGACATACTGCCATCAGAAGTAGTGGTTCACAGCCTGGAAATTAGAGGACAGGTAAGTATATACCAAAACCTAGAAATACTTCATTCAAAGATGGTTATAATTTTGTAAAGTATTGATGTTTACAGGAGTAAAAGCTTCAGCTATGTAAGAAATAACCTGAAGTGAAATGCCCCCTTGTGGGATGGTGCCAACTATCTTCTCAGTTTGTCCAGGGCTGAGGGCTTCCTGAGACTAGGGCTTTCAGTACTAAAACAGAATAAGGCACATGTATGTTGAATGGATGTGACAGACATACATAAAATGTAGATAAAAGTAGATTTTACACATGCTATGCAGTTAGAAGGACATCATAGGGTGTTTATAATGAGATCTCTGTAGCTATAGTAACCCACTGAAAAGTGGTTTAATCGATGAGATGTTGGTGTGGTGGGCCCCAGTGAGCCTTGATTATGACAGCACTAGAAGGCCTAGCCTGTCACTGGGCATCAGAGGCAGACAAGCTTAGGTCAGAGATTTATCAACAGATTCCACCTCTTTCTCTGCTTCCTGTGGGCTCATAGTACAGACGTGGGAAAGGGCATCGGTCTTGCTCACTGCTGGGTCCCCAGTGCCTAGCACAGAGCTGGCATCCAATAGGCACCCAGTAGACATTAGTTGAATGAATGAATGGACTGATGAACCACATGCCTCAGAGTAAAGGACAGGGAACGGCTTTGTTCTCATGAAGCCAGCCTCCTCTCAGGATCTCAGACTGAAGAGTCTACTCAGAAGAGAATCTTAGCTACAGAGTACTTGGCAGGAAAAGCAATTACTCCTTGCCCCACCACTGCACAAGGGCGTGATGCCCTTCGGCCTTTAGAAAGAGTGGCACCTTTGGCATAGAGAAGGGTCTCTCTAAGTTTGCCCACCAGAGAGCCTTGCTATTCAATCCTCGATTTTTCCAGTCTTTGTGAAGAGAGTTGTACACGTGTAGGCCAGAGGCAATTCACTCCTGTGGTGGTGCTTTGACCCTGAGTTGTTGTGGTGAGGCAGCCTCAGTTCTCTCCTGAAAGTTCTTTACATAACCTGTCACCACAGACCTTGGCTCACCTCATCTGTATTCTGTAATTCATTTTCACACTGTTTCTACCAGAGAGGTTGTGCTGGACCCATTTTATAGATGAAGAACTAGAGGCAAACAAAATATCTCCCACATAAGTGAACAATGAGGGGGTAAATAAAATGATTTTTCGTTTTGCTTTCCAGTTCAGAGTCCCTCAGACTCCCTGTTCCCTGCTGCTCATCCTGATCCTCTCAGCTCTCCAGCCAGAGGATACAAGCATGGAATATATTTGTTTGCAAAAATCTCTGAAAGAGAACGTTGAATCCAACTGCTCTTTCTGTTTCTATAGATCTAATTATTTCCCCTTTTCTCCAATCACAGTAAATCTAAAGGGAATTATTGGGAAATATTCCAAGGCTGGAAAAAGCTATTTCACACAGGAGAGAAAATATGGCCAATAGAATGTCATCCTTGGCTATTTTTAATTTTAACATGTTGCACCACTTGTAGTTGGGGGAGCAAACATGAGTGGCCTAAAATTCAAGGGTGGGGATCCTGGATTTGGGTATTACCTATTTAGGCGAAATTCTGAGGGGTGTGTGTGTGTGTGTGTGTGTGTGTGTGTGTGTGTGTGTGTGTGTGGGACAGTGGAGGCTTAAACTCCACTTTGTGGCTTCCATGGCTGTTGAAATAGAACATTTCTGTGGCAGATATCTATAGGGGAGGAGGGCTGGGGAGCTAGAGAGGAAAGATATTCCAAAACCAAGCTGAGGCGGGAATGCACGGTGTGGAGATGGGAAGGGGGGATAGATATTGAGTGATATATATTGAAGTGAGAGAGGAAATTGGAGAATGGGGGAGGGTCTTGGGGGATGGAAAGAGGCAAGCAGGGTTCTGGGATCAAGCGCCTGAGAGGATTTGGCAATATTTTGAAATTTCTTCCATTTCTCAAGTTATTCTATTGATAATGGTAAGGCTCTTTCTCTTTCCATCTTGAAAGAGAGCCCTTGCCAATCAGCCTGCAAAGGTTGGTGGAGTAGATTCTGTGGCTGCTGTGTCCAGAACCTGGTGCCAGGGCCTGTTGAGATTATAAAAAAGGAGAGACAGACTCTTCCCTGTGGGGTTTCTAGACTAGCTGGGAAGACAAAGTGGAAATGTCTGGGGGAAAAAATTGAGCTATTGGATTGCCCAAAAACCCGAACGAACTTTTTGGCCAAGCCAATATTTTAGACCGTGACATGGAAGGAGATCACCATGCTGTGGAGATGGGTGGTTGAGGAGAGATTTGAGAAGAACAGAATGAAGTCTGGAGCTGGGTGAACAGCTGGCTGGCTTCTAGAATACTCCTAACTTGTTCTTGACTAAGGGATCCCTGAAAATCATATGGATTCTCTCTCTCCCTTAAGAGGGCTCCTCTCAAGACTAAAAACTGCTGCTCTAGCTGGAACAGCAGGGCCCAGAGAGAGGTTCTAGAAATGGATTAACCCTGCATCAACTTTTTCAACCTGCTCAGTGACCTCTAGGATTCTGCTACATTTCTTCTGGGATGGCAGTGGCTTTAGGAAACTCAAAAAGGGACAGGACTAATGGCACAGGTTTTGGTTTTCAGGTTTTATTTATATTAATCATAAGCCCAGTCCACTTTGAGGCAGGATCCAGGTGCCTAAGCAGGGCCCAGGCTGATGTTATAACTTCGCAAATATTGAGCACGGGTTATGACAGACTTCATTATGAAATCAGGATCACCCTATACATGACCAGGAGGGGATAGGCTGTGGGCAGTTGGAGGTTGGAGAGGTGCAGGGAAGGGGGCGGGACTAGTGTCAACCTGGAGTAGCTCTACAGTAACTGCAGCAGTCTTCTGTTTCCGGGACACCCACACAGGCAATCTAACTGGCAAAAGGACTCTGGAACTGGTTGGCAGCCTGCTCTTCTTTCCCAAGGTAGGCATTGAGAAGGCATCAAGATAAAAACCCCTATAAAGATAAGATTTTGGTACCTGCGGGCAGGCTTGACACAGCTAAAAAGGAGGTGGGGACAGTTAGCTTAGAAAAGGGTGCATCTACTTTTCTTGCCCTTCTGCCAAGTCCATATATTTTTTCTAAGTCTCAGCATTGGATAGGAAGGCTTTTAGGTCTCTTGAAGAATCGGTCCTACGCAAGGAGATGTAGTTATGGATCAATCCACTAGAGGGCGGGTTTCCCAGGACACAACTCAAGGACTGAAGCCAGGCAAGAATTGATAAATTCTGACAAACCATTAGATGAGGCAGGAGCCCTGCCCTCAGCAGAAAGGGACCTTAGCAAGGAACATGAAATCCCGGAGGATAATTTTAGTGCAGACATATGGTAAGGGTACTCCAGGAGCAGCTGAAGTGGGAGGTGGGATGTTAAGAAGAGAGAAGAACCTTAGTGCTACAGTGGCCCCGACAGGCTAGAGCCAGTGGGCTTAGATAGAACATTGTTTCCTCTCCCCCAAGAGGTCATATGTGCCTGCCGCTTGGCTTTGGAGCCTCCAGATAAGGCAGAAAACAAGGAGTCAGAGCTCAAGACAGGCCAGAGCTCTGTGTGTCTGATGATTAAGTGACCAGTATGTAGCTCAGCAAAGGCTTTTAGCTTTGCTCATAATTGGGCACTGGCTTCTGTGAGAGTGGCCCAGGCACCTCTGTTGTCATGGCAACATACCTAGCACCTATGGTCTGGGTAACGGTGGGGAGGAAGAACTGCCTCTGTTGTCATGATGACAAAATCCCTGCTCTATTTCCCCAGGTGATCACTCTACTGTAGAAGAAATGGGGTTAACAAACAAGAGCGAGGGAGAACAACAGCTCATGCCCAACAACTCTGATGCGCCCAATGAAGATCAAGGTGAAGAAATCCAACAGCCAGAAGAGGCAAGTGGTGGTTTTTCAATTCCAGTTTAGTTATGGGGACCCTTTTATAATGCTCCCCTAGAAAGGCAACAATGCTTGATCTGAATTCTTAACCACCAAACAGTATATGACAACTTGGGGTACCTTCCTCCTGGGTGGGAGGAGAGTCAGGAGCAACCACTAATTATTCTCAAAGCAATCTCATGTTAACTAACTTGACAAGGTTCTAATATTGGCTAACATTTTTTCAGTGCTTACTATGCCTATGCTCTTAATCAGTCTGCTAGACTGCCCTACAGGAATTAAGGTCCCATTGGACAGAAAAATAAATAGAATCAAAGAGGTTAAAGTACTTAGCTTATTTGTGACCAGCTTGGGACTAGAATCCAGGGTCCTGATTGCCTGTCTAGTCCTTGCAGCCTAGGTCAAGTCTTGGTTTGTGGGAGGAGTAGTAGGGAGGAAGGAGTCCAAAGGAGAAAGGAAGTGGGCCCCTCCCTAGTTATACTCACCATGCGTTGGCACCTCTGCCTTCTTCGAAGTCGCATGAATTCCTTATGCTGACGGGAGACAAAATTGACAGCAGCGTACTCCAGCAGGGCAGCGAACACGAAGAGGAGGCACACAGCCATCCAGATATCAATTGCCTTCACGTAGGACACCTGCAACATCCACCAATGGAGCAGTCAACTTTCCAGGAGTCCTTCCATGGCCTGTCCAGTGAGTTGCCAACCCATATCAACTGCCTGCTGTTCTTCAGTTTTATCCTGAATTTATTCTGGTTTTTAAAGAAGCTTCCCATGATATATCCCATTGTCTGAAGGCCCATGTCAAAGAGATCGGGCTACCCATCATCTTTCACCTCTCTGCCCTCTCCACCCTCCTCTTCCATCTGCCTTTCCTCCCTACACTTCTTTTCCTTTCTTTCTTTCTTCTTTCCTTACTTCTGCTTCTGCTTCTTATTATTCTTTTCACTCTTGTCTTCTGATTCTTTTCCTTCAATAAAAAGCAATGAACATGAATGCTGTATTTGTTTGCCTTCTGTTCTCTCCTAGGGTCATCACAGCTGTGGTGGTAATTGGGTGGGGTGCGTTATTCCCATGTGAGACACATGAGGACATTGGAGGCCTTGAGGGGAAAAATCTTAGCCAAGATTACCCAGTGAGAAGATAGCAGTAGGGCTTGGGGATCCTGGGCTTTCAATTCAGTGGTGCTGCCCTTTACCTAGGCTGTAGTATCAATATCAGACTAGGAGGTCCTTCCTTTCCTTCCTCCAACCCTATTCTTCCTTGACCTTGTGATTTTTTTCCTGCTGTTCTTTGTGAGAGACCCTGGTGGGGATTTGAACTGAGTGGTGAGTGAGTGCCTCATGTCTTACAATGAAGAGCAGAACAGGGCAGGGATCCCAATGGAGTGTACAAATCACCCCCGGCTATGGATGCGTCTCTCATTTCAAGGCACTGCTGGCTTCTGCTTATCCATTCCTTAGTGCTCTCCTCTACTACCTGCCTTGGTAGCCTTTAAGTACAGTCAGCCCTCTGTATTCATGGATTCTGCGTTTGAGGATACGAAGGGCCTAATGTAAGGGACTTGAGCATCTGCTGATTTTGCTATCTGCAGGGGGTCCTGGAAGCAATCCCCCACTGGTACTGAGGGATGACTGTACTTTTCTCTCCCATTTCCCTTGTGAAGAGTGAATGCTCACTTCTCCTGAAGCAGGGTTGTGGCTGGGTGGGACTAGAAGGGAGGCCAGAGCTCAGGTTTATGAAGTCCTTTCACTTCCTCAATCAGATCACCTCCGTACATTGTTTTGAGCAGCTGAGCTCACCTTATGGGGCTCCCCAGCAGGAGTAGGACTAATGACAGGCAACTTTTTTCATCAGCCTCTGCTATGTTGGACAGTGAGGTTGCTGCAGATTCCAGGTAAGGAGCAGGTCTCACTAGAGAAATCTTCCACCTCAGTGGTTCTTAACTAGGGCTGACTCCCCCCAACCCCACCCCACCAGGGGCCTTTCAAAATGTTAGGAGACATTTTTGGGTGCACAATTTTGGGGTGGTGCTGGCAACTGGCATCTAGTGGGTAGAGGCCAGGGAAGTTGCTAAATATCCTACAGTGCATAGGACAGCCCCTCCCAACCCACACATTAAAGAAAAATTATCTCACCCAAAATGATGATAGTGCTAAGATTGAGAAACCCTAGGAAGACACTGGAACTCACCAAAAAAGATACCCCACATCCGAAGACAAAGGAGAAGCCATAATGAGATGGTAGGAGGGGCGCAATCACAGTAAAATCAAATCCCATAACTGGTGGGTGGGTGACTCACAGACTGGAGAACACTTATACCATAGAAGGCCACCCACTGGAGTGAAGGTTCTGAGCCCCACGTCCGGCTTCCCAACCTGGGGGTCCGGTAACGGGAGGAGGAAATCCTAGAGAATCAGACTTTGAAGCCTAGTGGGAATTGATTGCAGGACTTCGACAGGACTGGGGGAAACAGAGACTCCACTCTTGGAGGGCACACACAAAGTAGTGTGCGCATTGGGACCCAGGGGAAGGAGCAGTGACCCCAGAGGAGACTGAACCAAACCTACCTGCTACTGTTGGAGGGTCTCCTGCAGAGGCGGGGGGTGGCTGTGGCTCACCGTGGGGACAGGACACTGGCAGCAGAGGTTCTGGGAAGTACTGCTTGGTGTGAGCCCTCCCAGAATCTGTCATTAGCCCCACCAAAGAGCCCAGGTAGGCTCCAGTGTTGGGTTGCCTCAGGCAAAACAACCAACAGGGAGGGAACCCAGCTCCACGCATCAACAGTCAAGCGTATTAAAGTTTTGTTTTATTTTTTTTGTGGTACGCGGGCCTCTTATGGCCTCTCCCGTTGCAGAGCACAGGCTCCAGACGTGCAGGCTCAGCAGCCATGGGTCACGGGCCTAGCCGCTCCACAGCATGTGGGATCTTCCCAGACCGGGGCATGAAGCCATGTCCTCTGCAATGGCAGGCGGACTCTCAACCACTGCACCACCAGGGAAGCCCCGTGAATTAAAGTTTTATTGAGCTCTGCCCACCAGAGCAACAGTCAGCTCTACCCACCACCCGTCCCTCCCATCAGGAAACTTACACAAGCCTCTTAGGTAGCCTCATCCACCAGAGGGCAGACAGCAGAAGCAAGAACTACAGTCCTGCAGCCTGTGGAATAAAAACCACATTCACAGAAAGATAGACAAGATGAAAAGGCAGAGGGCTACGTACCAGATGAAGGAACAAGATAAAACCCCAGAAAAACAACTGAATGAAGTGGAGATAGGCAACCTTCCAGAAAAAGAATTCAGAATAATGATAGTGAAGATGATCTAGGACCTCGGAAAAACAATGGAGGCAAAGGGGCTTCCCTGGTGGCACAGTGGTTGAGAGTCCACTTGCCGATGCAGGGGACACGGGTTCGTGCCCCCGTCTGGGAAGATCCCACATGCCGCGGAGCAGCTAGGCCCGTGAGCCATGGCCGCTGAGCCTGCACGTCCGGAGCCTGTGCTCCGCAACGGGAGAGGCCACAACAGTGAGAGGCCTGCGTAATGCAAAAAAAAAAAAAAAAAAAAAAAAAAAAAAAAAGAATGGAGGCAAAGATCGAGAAGATGCAAGAAATGTTTAACAAAGACTTAGAAGAATTAAAGAACAAACAAACAGAGATGAACAATACAATAAGTGAAATGAAAACTACACTGGAAGGAATCAACAGCAGAATAACTGAGGCAAAAGAACGGATAAGTGACCTGGAAGACAGAATGGTGGAGCTCACTGCTGCAGAACAGAATAAAGAAAAAAGAATGAAAAGAAATGAAAACAGCATAAGTGACTTCTGGGACAACATTAAACACAACAACATTCGCATTATAGGGGTCCCAGAGGAGAAGAGAGAGAGAAAGGGCCAGAGAAAATATTTGAAGAGATTATAGTTGAAAACTTCCCTAACATGGGAAAGGAAAGAGCCAGGAAGTGCAGCGAGTCCCATACAGGATAAACCCAAGGAAAAACATGCCGAGACACATAGTAATCAAATTGGCAAAAATTAAAGACAAAGAAAAATTATTGAAAGCAGCAAGGGAAAAATGAAAAATAACATACAAGGGAACTCCCATAAGGTTAACAGCTGACTTCTCAGCAGAAACTCTACAAGCCAGAAGGGAGTGGCATGATATACTTAAAGTGATGAAAGGGAAGAACTTACAACCAAGATTATTCTACCCAGCAAGGATCTCATTCAGATTCGATGGAGAAATCAAAAGCTTTACAGACAAGCAAAAGCTAAGAGAATTCAGCACCACCAAACCAGCTCTACAACAAATACTAAAGGAACTTCTCTAAGTGGGAAACACAAGAGAAGAAAAGGATCTACAAAAACAAACCCAAAGCAACTAAGAAAATGGTCATAGGAAAATACATATCGATAATTACCTTATAAATGAATGGATTAAATGCTCCAACCAAAAGACACAGGTTTGCTGAATGGATACAAAAACAAGACCCATATATATGCTGTCTACAAGAGACCCACTTCAGACCTACGGACACATACAGACTGAAAGTGAGGGGATGGAAAAAGATATTCCATGCAAATGGAAATCAAAAGAAAGCTGGAGTAGCTATACTCAGATAAAATAGACTTTAAAATAAAGAATGTTACAAGAGACAAGGACACTACATAATGATCAAGGAATCAATCCAAGAAGATACAACAATTATAAATATATATGCACACAACATAGGAGCACCTCAATACATAAGGCAACTGCTAACAGCTATAAAAAAGGAAATCGACAGTAACACAATAATAGTTGGGGACTTTAACACCTCACTTACACCAATGGACAGATCATCCAAAATGAAAATAAATAAGGAAACAGAAGCTTTAAGTGACACAATAGACCAGATAGATTTACTTGATATTTATAGGACATTCCATCCAAAAACAGCAGATTACACTTTCTTCTCAAGTGCACACAGAACATTCTCCAGGATAGATCACATCTTGGGTCACAAATCAAGCCTCAGTAAATTTAAGAAAATTGAAATCATATCAAGCATCTTTTCTGACCACAACGCTATGAGATTAGAAATGAATTACAGGGAAAAAAATGTAAAAAACACAAACACATGGACGCTAAACAATACGTTACTAAACAACCAAGAGATCACTGAAGAAATCAAAGAGGAAATCAAAAAATACCTAGAGACAAATGACAATGAAAACACAACGATCCAAAACCTATGGGGATGCAGCAAAAGCAGTTCTAAGAGGGAAGTTTATAGCTATACAAGCCTACTTCAAGAAACAAGAAAAATCTCAAGTAAACAATCTAAACTTACACCTAAAGTAACTAGAGAAAGAAGAACAAACAAAACCCAAACTTAGCAGAAGGAAAGAAATCATAAAGATCAGAGCAGAAATAAATGAAATAGAAACAAAGAAAACAATAGCAAAGATCAATACAACTAAAAGCTGGTTCTTTGAGAAGATAAACAAAATTGATAAACCATTAGCCAGACTTATCCAGAAAAAGAGGGAGAGGACTCAAATCAATAAAATTAGAAATGAAAAAGGAGAAGTTACAACAGACACCGCAGAAATACAAAGCATCCTAAGAGACTACTACAAGCAACTCTATGCCAATAAAATGGACAACCTGGAAGAAATGGACAAATTCTTAGAAAGGTATAACCTTCCAAGACTGAACCAGGAAGAAACAGAAAATATGAACAGACCAATCACAAGTAACGAAATTGAAACTGTGATTAAAACTCTTCCAACAAACAAAAGTCCAGGACCAGATGGCTTCTCACAGGTGAATTCTATGAAACATTTAGAGAAGAGCTAACACCCATCCTTCTCAAACTCTTCCAAAAAATTGCAGAGGAAGGAACACTCCCAAACTCATTCTATGAGGCCACCATCACCCTGATACCAAAACCGCACAAAGATACTACAAAAAAAGAAAATTACTGACCAATATCACTGATGAATATAGATGCAAAAATCCTCAACAAAATACTAGCAAACAGAATCCAGCAACACATTAAAAGGATCATACACCATGATCAAGTGGGATTTATCCCAGGGATGCAAGAATTCTTCAATATACACAAATCAATCAATATGATACACCATATTAACAAATGGAAGGAGAAAAACCATATGATCATCTCAATAGATGCAGAAAAAGATTTGACAAAATTCAACACCTATTTATGATAAAAACTCTCCAGAAAGTGGGCACAGAGGGAACCTACCTCAACATAATAAAGGCCGTACACGACAAATCCACAGCAAACATCATTCTCAATGGTGAAAACCTGAAAGCATTTCCTCTAAGATTAGGAACAAGACAAGGATGTCCACTCTCTCCACTATTATTCAACATAGTTTTGGAAGTCCTAGCCACAGCAATCAGAGAAGAAAATGAAATAAAAGGAATACAAATTGGAAAAGAAGAAGTAAAACTGTCACTGTTTGCAGATGACATGATACTATACATAGAGAATCCTAAAAATGCCACCAGAAAACTACTAGGGCTAATCAATGAATTTGGTAAAGTTGCAGGATACAAAATTAATGCCCAGAAATCTTGCATTCCTATACACTAATGATGAAAAATCTGAAAGAGAAATTATGGAAACACTCCCATTTACCATTGAAACAAAAAGAACAAAATACCTAGGAATAAACGTACCTAGGGAGACAAAAGACCTGTATGCAGAAAACTATAAGACACTGATGAAAGAAATTAAAGATGATACCAACAGATGGAGAGATATACCATGTTCTTGGATTGGAAGAATCAATATTGTGAAAATGATTATACTATCCAACGCAATCTACAGATTCAATGCAATCCTTTTCAAATTACCAATGGCATTTTTTACGGAACTAGAACAAATCGTCTTAAAATTTGTATGGAGACACAAAAGACCCCGAATAGCCAAAGCAGTCTTGAGGGAAAAAAACGGAGCTGGAGGAATCAGACTCCCTGACTTCAGACTATACTACAAAGCTACAGTAATCAAGAAAATATGGTACTGGCACAAAAACATAGATCAATGGAACAAGATAGAAAGCCCAGAGATAAACCCACGCACCTATGGTCAACTAATCTATGACAAAGGAGGCAAAGATATACAATGGAGAAAAGACAGTCTCTTCAATAAGTGGTGCTGGGAAAATTGGACAGCTACATGTAAAAGAATGAAATTAGAACACTTCCTAACACCATACACAAAAATAAACTCAAAATGGATTAAAGACCTAAATGTAAGGCCAGACACTATAAAACTCTTAGAGGAAAACATAGGAAGAACACTCTTTGACATAAATCACTGCAAGATCATTTTTGATCTACCTCCTAGAGTAATGGAAATAAAAACAAAAATAAACAAACGGGACATAATGAAACTTAAAAGCCTTTGCACAGCAAAGGAAACCATAAACAAGACGAAAAGACAACCCTCAGAATGGGAGAACGTATTTGCAAAGGAATCAACGGACAAAGGATTAATCTCCAAAATATATAAACAGCTCATGCAGCTCAATATTAAGAAAACAAACAACCCAATCCAAAAATGGGCAGAAGACCTAAATAGACATTTCTCCAAAGAAGACATACAGATGTCCAAGAAGCACATGAAAAGCTGTTCAACATCACTAATTATTAGAGAAATGCAAATCAAAACTACAATGAGGTATCACCTCACACCAGTTAGAATGGGCATCATCAGAAAATCTACAAACAACAAATGCTGGAGAAGGTGTGGAGAAAAGGGAACCCTCTTGCCCTGTTGGTGGGAAGGTAAATTGATACAGCCACTATGGAGAACAGTATGGAGGTTCCTTAAAAAACTAAAAATAGAATTTCCATATGATCCAGCAATCCCACTATTGGGCATATACCCAGAGAGCACCATAATTCAAAAAGACACATGCACCCCAATGTTCATTGCAGCACTATTTACAATAGTCAGGTCATGGAAGCAACCTATATGCCCATCAACAGATGAATGGATAAAGAAGTTGTGGTACATATATACAATGGAATATTACTCAGCCATAAAAAGGAACGAAACTGAGTCATTTGTTGAGACTTGGATGGACCTAGAGACTGTCATACAGAGTGAAGTAAGTCAGAAAGAGAAAAACAAATATCGTATATTAATGCATGTATGTGGAACCTAGAAAAATGGTACAGATGAACTGGTTTGCAGGGCAGAAGTTGAGACACAGATGTAGGGAACAAACGTAAAGACACCAAGGGGGGAAAACTGCGGTGGGGTGGGGATGGTGGTGTGCTGAATTGGTCGATTGGATTGACATGTATACACTGATGTGTATAAAATTGATGACTAATAAGAACCTGCCGTATAAACAAACAAACAAACAAAAAACAACTAATACTAAACTTTCTTTGGGTTATTTGTATGGAAATATGTTAATATAAATGTTTCAGACATTATATGAAATTTCTAAAAATTTTATATGTTCTGGTATAATGTTATAAGTCATAATTCTAGTTATTACTTTAAAATGTATATCTCAGAAATAACTAAATTTCCTTGTCAATTTTCTTATTATGAACTTTCATCAAATCTCTAACCGTGGTCATTTTAAAGTCTTTTGTCATTTACAGACAGTTCTGGGTGTACTCTGATGCTTTTGCAAAAATGTTCCTATAAAAGTGTTTCATCTTCAAGGATTTCATGGAAAAGACTCTGACAAGTACAGGTTTCTGGTAACTGACTATACTGCCGAACTGAATGAATAAGCATTTTCAGAACTCTAATGGAAAACTGATGGATTCATAAAAGTGCTAACAAAATATGAAGATGAAAAAAAAATTAATTGCATGGGACTGAGTGAACTGATGAGGATGATTATAATTTTTGTGACTTTCTTTTTGAATAAAAAAAATCCCACAAGGACTCAGAGGCAAAAATATACAAATCAAGTTTCACTGCAAAGTAAAGGAGCTGTTAACAGTGGAGGATTACTGGACTGAATGTCAATATTATGACCTAGTATGAGTGTGTTTCGTGTTTGGTAATTGCAATCATTGTTGCTTTTGTTGTGGTCATCCATTTACAATGCTTGGTGTCACTTTATTTATCTCTTGTAAAAATAAAGTACAGTGAGTGTGTGTAAAAAATAAAAGATTGAGAAATCCTGCTCTTTTTCTTTTAAGGCAGTTCCACTGAGATGGTAGTGATGGGTTGCTAGGCAACCCTGATTAAGCATCCCTTGGTGTTTCCACTTTGCCACCTACTAAGAGGTCATCCTATTTCATTCACCATCTCCCAGTCCCACTGTGCCCACAGGGATGTTAAGTGCTACAAAAATCCTTAATGAGGTAATGACAAGGGAGGTCCACTAAGGACTTTGGACCATCAAAAGAAAAGGACACCTCAAGCAGCAGGAAGAAAGTCTTGTTAACAATACATGTGTCAACAATACACCTTAAATATCTGTGGAATCCATCCACTTGCTACCCTGGCTCATCTGAAGGAGTGCAACAGTTTCCTAAATGGTCTCCCTGCATCTACGCTTGCCACCTGCAATCTGTTCTCCAAACAGCAGCCAGAATTTTGTTTTGAAAATGTAAGTCTGATCATATCACTCCTCTGCTTACAACCCTTCAGTCGTTCTCCATTATCCTTCTGATACAGTCAATGCTCCCCTTAGCATGACATCTAGCCCCTGCCTACTACTTCAGCCTTGTCTCGCCCCTTGCAATCTATGACCCTGCCATGATGATCAATTTCAGTTGTCTCCCAAGGAGATAACCTCTCTCTGTATCTCTCCTTTACCTCGATAACTTTTACTTAAACGTTCACTTCAGATACCGTATCCTCTGAGAAGTCTTCCCTAATCATCCTAGTTTGGGTTGGTTGCCCCTACTGTATGTGCTCAGGTTACCTACACCTTCTTAGCATCCATCAAATATATCTGGCTATTTCCTTCACTAGCCTGTAAGCTCTTCAGTGGCAGGGACTGTTTCCATCGTGTTCACTGTGCCTAGCTGAGTGTCTGGCACATAGTAAGTATCTTTTGAATTAATGAATGGATGGATAGTTCGTATTTTTCTCTGCTGGCTTCTGTTTGCTCTCTTGGCCCTCCTTGTTACTACTTGCCCCAAGCGCTGTGAGCCATTTAGATTACAAGATTTTGAAAGAATTGGGTCCCTCCTGCTCACTGAAACTTTAGGTCTAATCTGTCAGTGTCTGGTAGAAACTTCCATTTAACCCTTCCATTATGCACTGAGCCACCTGCAGTTGTGTAGATCAAGAACCTGGCAAAGGGACAGCCATGGGTGCCTTTGAGAGCCCCAGTCCTCATAAAGGCAAAGAAGGAGTGGCTTCCGGGAGCATGGGGAATGGCCATCCCAGCTGAGTTCCCTTACAAAGCGAGCCTCTGCTGCTCTCATTCTGGACACTAGAGTTGTACTGGGGGTGGAATTGCTGTGGCTTTCAGAAGCCCCTGACCTGGCACTACCTTTTTCCTTCAGGTTCCCATAAAATCTAATGTTGCAGAAACTCAAGAGTGAGCGGAAGTGCCCTGACTTAGTCCCTTGCTCTGTGGGGCTGGCCAATGAAGCTATTTAGTTCGGGGTGCATGCCTACATATTTTGCTTCTTGGCCAACGAGGCCAAGAAACGGTCCCCAACATAGAGAACAGACTTGTGGTTGCCAAAGGGGAGGTGGGGTGGGGAAGGGAAGGACTGGGAGTTTGGGATTAGCAGATGTAAACTGGTATATATAGAATGGATAAAAAACAAGGTCCTACTCTATAGCACAGGAAACTATATTCAATATCCTGTAATAAACCATAATGGAAAAGAATGTCAAAAGGAATATATATGTGTAACTGAATCACTTTGCTGTACAGCAGAGACTGACACAACATTGTAAATCAACTATACTTCAATAAAAATATATATACGTAAAAAGAAAAGGTCATCAAAATCTGATAAGGCATCAAATACTGCAACCCGCACCCCAAATCAAACCAAATCAAACAATCCTCCAACAAAGTCCATTTTTTCCATAAGAGAAAACGAAGTGATTCCTGGGAGCAGATGGATTGTGCTTGCTCACAGGAGGGGACTGGAGGAAGAAGTTCTCTCAGCAAGAATAAGGCATAAATTGCAGCATTTCCCTGAGTTAGAGGAGAATCTCCTTCTCGTGTGGCAGTGGCAATAAACAAGGGCAGGGTTCTTAGGTCTAAACTACTTTTCTGCCTCTGGCCTTCATACAAGGCCACTACTGCAGCTCCACCTGGTCCTGTAGCCCTCGCCTAATCCCAGTATGCCTCTCAGAGCCTCTTCAATACCCTTGTCCATTTAGGAAATACATTTACAGGCCTACCTCAGAGATATTGTGGGTTCGGTTCCAGATCACTGCAATAAAGCAGATATTGCAATAAAGCGAATCACACAAATCTTTTGGTTTCCCAGCGCATATAAAAGTTATGTTTACACTACACTGTAGTCTCTAGTAAGTGTGTAATAGCATTATGTCTAAAAAAACGTTGTGTATACCTTAATTAAAAAATACTTTTTGCTAAAAAAATGCTAAGCATCATCTGACAATGCAGAGTTGCCACAAACCTTCAAGTCGTTAAAAAACGCAGTATCTGCTATGTGCAATAAAGCGAAGTGCAATAAAAAGCAGTATGCTTGTATAGGAAGTGATCTCTGACAACTTCCCCTAGGACATTAGATCTTTTTTTTTTTTTTTTTTTTTTTTTTGCGGTACGCGGGCCTCTCTCTGCTGCGGCCTCTCCTACCGCGGAGCACAGGCTCCGGACGCGCAGGCCCAGCGGCCATGGCCCACGGGTCCAGCCGCTCCACGGCATGCGGGATCCTCCCGGACCGGGGTACGAACCCGCACCCCCCGCACCGGCAGGCGGACCCCCAACCACTGCCCCACCAGGGAAGCCCAGGACATTAGATCTTAATCTGAGTTTTGTCACTGTTTATCCCCAGAGGGCTTAGGACCACCTCAAAGGTTTCCTGGTGACTCAAAAATGATTGGAAACACCACCAGCTGCTTTAGGCCTAGGTCTACCACCCAGTTCTTTCCACCTAGACTCCTAATAATTATAACAATAGTTAACATTTATTGAGTGGTTATTATGTGGCAAACACTGTTCTCTGTGTTAATACATTATCTTATTTATTACTTGCAATAACCCTATGGAAGAGGTAATATTTCCATGTTACAGGTGAGGAGACTGAGACATTAAGGTCTTTACCTAAGATCACCATTAGTAAATGACAAGGTGGGGACTTAAATCAAAATCTACCTGACTCTATTCTGTTACTCTTAACCACTATTACCCCCACCCCCACCTCCCCACTATATAGCAAATTTGTAAATTAACTCTGGGTGTCTGGATTACCCCCTGTTTAAGTCCCCAGTAAAAATCTTCTTAAAAATAAACACTGGGGGATGGGCGATCACAGGGCCTGGTTTCCATCAATACAGAGCAAGAGGGAACATATTCACTGGAAGATCTGCAAAAGCTGTGTTGTTTTGGTTTCCCATTATTTCTCCATGGCCTAATACAGTGCCTGGTACATAGTACATGCTCAGTAAATATTTATTGAATGAATGAATGAGTTTGCTCCCTGATTTTCTCAGAGCCTTGCTGACTGTAAGGACATTGAGGTGACGACCTCTAAATTCCGCACATGAAGACATGAGGCAGGGAGAACCTAGGCCAAGTTCCATCAGCACAAATCTCTCTGCATAATCAAAATATCACCAGGCCCTAGGTGATCAGAGTCTACTGACTTTCATTGCTATTTGCTACCTCAAAGTTTTCTGACCCCAAAAGAAGGGACATTGTCTCTAGAGTTTTTTGTAATAGTATCCGATTTCCGACATAGCAAGAAACAGATGTCGGATTGTTTGATTGTTTCTTGTGGAGCATGACCTTGAGAAAGTCATTCTATCTCTCTGGGCTGCAATGCCCTCATCTGTACCATGAGGGAGTGGGACTTTCTACTTGCTAAGGGTCTTTTAATCTTGGACATGCTAGTATTTCCTGATGAAAGTCAAAGTAAGTCAGCACTGTCTCTACTCGTTCCCCAGCCAGACAGGGTCTGCAACCCCAGCCTCCACACTGTTGACAATGTTATTAGCAGTATGTTCTGGGGGAAGAGAATGCAGGCCACCTGCTCTTGCTCGATGGCTCTTCTCTACCTTAAATCCAAGGAAAATAGTCAGCAGGAGGGAACAGGGGATGAATGGGAAATGGGGAGCTCTATGGCAAGCAAGTTCCCTTGCATGTCTCTTCACCTTAGGCAAAGAGGCCCGGGAGCCAGAGCTCTGAGTTGTCATTGTGAGCACAGTGGTGATGCCTAGGCCCACCCGGGCAGGGGCAGCATCCATGTTGATCCAGAAGGAGACCCAGGACAGGATGACGATGAGTAGGCTGGGGATATACATCTGAATCAGGTAGTAGCCCATCTGTCGTTCCAGGTGAAACTTTACCTCGATGCAGGTGAATTTCCCTGCAAGGAAAGAGGTGAGGTATCAGGCCCCAGGTCCCCAGCCTGCAGCTGAGCCTGAGAGGCAGGACAAGGGCAGCTCTATTTCTGTGGGCCAGCCTCTGGGCACCTAACCTGCGCCAATAAATGAGCCTTTCGAAATGGCCCCAGGGAGCACCAGATGCATGTTTTGAGGAAACATGCAGAGAAACATGCAGAGAAGCCACTGGGGACTTGACCTCTTGCTCCCAGCACTTTAGTTGCCAGCAGAAGGCCTTCCCCGTGACATCACTGCAAGAGGATTAAGGGTGGGAGGGCTCCAGAGCCAGACTCTATGGGTTTGAATCCTGAACCTTCCACTCACTAGCTGTGTGACCTCAGGCAAAACACCTAAGCTTTTAAAGCTTCAGTTTCCTTGCCTGTAAAATAGAGTAACAACAATATCAACTCCATCACTGGGCAGTTGTAGGAATTAAATGAGATAATGTATTTGAGGTGTTGAGCACAGTAGGTAGCTGGTACTATTATCATGATTAACAAAATGAGCTTAGACTCCACTCAAATCTCAGCAGCCTAGCTTGTGCGTGCTGGGACCCTTGAAGCTCTCTGGCAATGATTCACTGAGGTAAACACCGCCTGTGTCTTAAGCACGTAAGAGCAGGATAGCAAACATCTGGAAACAATGTCTAACAGAGACCAGCTCTGGACAGCAGGCAGCGGGTTCCCAGAAAGCATCTGGCAGCAGCATTCTATTCCACCCACAAAAAGTGCATTGGCCCCAGGCACATGTGCCAATGCTCGCCTCCTCTGCCAGCCATCTTCATTTTACCCTGCTTTCCATCCCCAAGGCTAAGAAAACACTAGCTCAGAGCTTCTGGCAGCAGACGCTTAGGCTAACCAAAGCAAAAAACAGAGGATGTGTATATTATCATTTTATTCTGGCCTAGGCTTACTCTTAACAGGACTGTCTGATTCCTCAAGGTTAGTGATTTCATCAATGACTGATTATGGCTTTGACATGCTGTGTGATGCTGTGATCTCTTACTCTTCCCTGAGTCCACCCACCCTGGGCTTCTTGCCGTGACATGTTTTGGCTAGGTATCCATATTTTCTTTTCTTTCTTTCCTTCCTTCCTTCCTTTTTTTTTTTTTTTTTTGGTGATAGCAGTTTTGTTTTCAATGACAAAATTAACACTTGTTTAGCACAGAATGAAAGTGAGAAGTAGAGAAAGAATAATAATATTCATAAGCTTACATTTGTCAAGCCCCTACTAAGTGCCCTGACTTTATATAGTTTATCTCATTTAAATCCCATAGCAACTCTTTGGGGCAGGTCAAATTATTATTTCCCATTTTATGGGATACTGAGGCTCAAAGAGATTAAGTTATGTTGCTCAAGGGCACCCAACTAGTAAATGGTGCAGCCAGAATTCAAACTCAGCTCTATCTGACTCCAGAGTTCTTGCTCTTACCTGTTGTATCATACTGCTTTAGAAATGCCTAGTGCTATTTCCTTCCAGGGTTTTTAAACACATGCTTTTGGTTTGTTTCTTTCATCACAGTAGAATCATTCTGTGTATACAACTTTGAATCTTACCCTTTTCCACTTGAAGTTTCCCATGTTGATATAAGCACCTTGCAAGCATTCTTTTTAAATGTCTGGATAATATCCCACCAAGCAGATGCGCTATGTAATTTACTTAACTTCCACCCTATTGGCGGATATTTAGAGCAGTTCCAAGCTTTTGCTAGTATAAACAGTGATCCAGGAACCCTCTTGGGGTCTAAAGTCAATATGATATTTTGGAATATTTCCTCATAATAAATTCCAGGCAGTGGAATTCCTGGATCAACAGGTAGGGAAACAAATTTAGCTTCCAGACTAAAGTTTCTTAGCATGCCCCCTGGACCATCTGCATCAGAATCCTCAGGATGCTTGTTCAAACACAGATTTCTGGGCATCACTCCAAGCACATGTAATCAGAATCTCTGAGAGGCAGAACCCAGGAATCAATATTTTAACAGGCTCCCCAGGGAAATATGATGCACACCAAAATTTAAAACCCACCAGTCTATATACAAAATGCCAGTTTTTCCCCTAAAAAAGGTTATACCAATTTCCACTCACACCAGCATTTTCTAAATTCAGTGGCTCATTCATCTCCCCAGCTACCTGCACCTCCACATTCACACACAAATTCATAGGGCTGCACCCAAAGCATATCAGCACACCATTGGAGTGTGATCTCCCCTCTTCAGCTTGTGGCCTCTATCTCAGGGTCATAGCTCTTCACAGCCAAATTGCCAGGGGAAATGAGGAGCTAGCAGCGATTAGGGAAGCTGCAGGGGGCAGACGCTCAGGCTGGAAAACCAGCTCCTCTCCATTTCCTGGCATGCTTTTCACACCTGGGAAACCAAGCCAATTCATGAGAGTTGAGCAGTGGGGACAGTGGTAGGAGGTGTGGACGGTAAGCCAGCTGGTGACCTGAATTCTCTTCTCTCCTGGTTCAGTGAACTCACTGACTACTCCCAGATGTAGATTCCCCACTTTCCACGTGAAGTTGGCCCCAGGACAGGTGGAACACTCCTGCCACTCACTGGCACAGGACCATTTGTTCTGCAGCGTGTGATAGGGACAAGAACAAGGGCTTTGGCATTAGACAGATCTGGATTTGAATTCTAAATCAGCCATTTACTAGCTGTGTGACTTGGCCAACTGATTCAACTTCTTAGAACCTCAGTTTTCTCTTTCTGAGAAATGGGGCTGATCACCCCTACCATAATGAGATAAGTCATATGAAGCACTTAGCGCCACATCTGGTACAGATTGGACCTTCAGTAGAGGCTAGCTGCCTTGCCCCTTTCCCTCCCATCTGGAGGCCCTCTTGTGGCCCACAGCCAGTAAATATCTTGGATTTTTACCTGTGTTGTAGCGCTTGGTACAATAGCCTAGATCCTTCTCATCCCGCAAGGTAAACTGGGGCAGAGTCAACCCCTCAGCCACTTGGACAGCAGGAGAATCTTCCAGCCACTCAAACACGAGGTCATTCATGGTGTAGCCAACTGAAAGTGACAGAGATGGCAGAGGACTGCACAGTGTGGTGGCTGGACGGGGGCAGGGAGAGGGTTAGAACTGGCAGGAAAGAACAAATGAGGAATAAGGCCTGGGTTTTAGGAGTTTCATGCTCATCTTGGAAAGGAAAAGCATTCGGAAGAGGGTCAATTGCCTCATGGGCCCAGCCTAAGTGGGTAAATCAGAAAGATTCCTCTCCTACCTAGTTCTCAAGCTTTAGAAAGGCCCAAAGAGAAATTATTCTGGCAGACCTAGAAAGCACATCAAAAGGCTTGGAAAGATGTCAAGGAAACCAGCTGGGAACCTCCTGCCCCATCTCAAACCCAGGGGAGTAAGCATGTGTACTGACCACGTCTTGAGCTGAGCCAGCCTCAGAGCTGGGGCTTCTGCCACCTCACTCCAGGGAGGAAAGAGCTATTTATACCTTGCCAGTCATGCACGGGACAATGTGCATACCACAGACTTCCAGCCAGAGTCCTGACCTGGGGCAAATTGGGAGCTAACATTGAAAATGCCAAGTTGCTCACAGATAGCTAGTAGTTCGTGAAGGCTCTTGCCACGTAGGTGACTATACTCACAAGTTGGGTAGAAATGGGAGCAGAAACACCAAGCCTCACGGATGTCCAGTGTAGGGCCTTGGCCCAGAGTAGCTTTGTGACTTTGGGCAAGTCACTTCCCCTTCTGTAAAATGCTCCACCTACTTTTCAGAGGGGGTAATGAGGACCTGGATGTGAAGGTGGTTTATGAACTCTAAAAAGCTGACCACATAGGACATATTCTATCCATTACTGTTATTATATGTTGGAAACAGCCTGACAAGACTTCTTCTTTGAGGATCAAATGGATATCTCCTGATCTCACAGTCTCACTTGTCCAGGAGATGGCAAAGGAATGGACATGGGCGATGGTCCAGTCTTGCTATCCTTTAGCTTCTCTGCACTTAGGGCAGCCTCTGCAGGTTGGCACCCCCTGCCCTTGGTAGCCCTTGGCTGACCTTGCTATCCTGGGCACTGTCCTATGCCTAGAACTGTCCTCTCCCACCTCTCTACAAAAGCTATCTGTACATACTACTATATGTAAAATAGATAAACAACAAGGACCTACTGTGTAGCACAGGGAACTATATTCAATGTCTTGTAATAACCTATAATGGAAAAGGATCTGAAAAAGAATATATATATATATATATATATATATATATATATATATATATCCGAATTATTTTGCTGTACACTTGAAATTAACACAACATTGTAACTATACTTCAGTTAAAAAAATTATGTGTTCACAAGGAATCAGGGTTCAAAGACTCCCCCCTTCCCTGCCAACTCTGGATTTTTATAGGCATCTTGAATGTCTTAACTCAGGGGAAGTAAAGGTAGAATTACTTTAGGCACTGTGAGATGGAAATTATATCTGGACAGAGGAGGTACCCCTCAAATGACCCTCCATATCCAGCATAAGCACATTTGTATGTAAGGCTGGAGCCTTCCCATTCCCCGGCCCTGTGGGGCAGCCAGACCTGCCAATAGTGAAGGGATGGAAAAGCACACTGGGCTGAGTGTTAGCAAGCCCTGGCTTCTAGTCTCACCTGTGCCAAGAGCTCACTGTGTGTGCTTGGGGAAGTTCATCCCCACTCTGGGCTGCCCTTATGCTGTCTGGAATATCATGGCATGGGGTTAACTAGCTGGTATCTCAGGCCTCACTCTATGACTTTCTAGGGACACTTACAGCTCTCCAGCTGCATCGTGCAAGTCTGGATATCCATGGGGAAGTTCTTCAGGTCCATTGGGCAGGATAAAATGAGAGTCAGCCTGGCAGGGACAGTAAGAAAGAAGTTAGGCTGGCTTACTGGGCCTCAGCACAGCACAGGGAACCCTCCGCCCACCCCTCAGCCTCTACCCCTTGCCCCGAGTTCTCCTGGCTGTACGCCAGCTGCACCTGATGCTGTAGAGCACATTTCCATTCTTGAAGATGCGCAGCAACTTGTTGTCTGTGGTCACCGCATGAAAATTGGCCCCTTTCTCATTGGCAAAGAACAGATCTGGCTTCCAAATAGAGTCCAGCATGGAGGGATCGAGGTCCAGCGAGTCATCAGGATATTCTCGGTAGGCCAGGCGTGGGTCGTTCCACTGCTGCCGCAAGAAGACATTCACCCGGTAGTCCTGAAGAGAGATGGGCCCATCAGAGGCAGTGCTATTGCAGGGGCCTAGCAAGCCTACCTGGGCAGGAGGGCCATGAGGAGGAAATGCTGGGAGCACGTCTCAGGGGCAGTGGGCATTTTCCACTGTAGAAGGAGCCTGCTTTGGGCTGATATGGCAAAGAAGGGAAGGGAAAAGACATTTATTAAACACTTACTATGTGCCAGGCTCTCTGCTAAGTGCTTTCTTCATATGCATCATCTCATTTAAATCTCATGTCAATCCTGAGATGAGGGTGCTGTTAAGATCCCCATTTTACAGATGAGGAAACTGAGACAAAGAGAGATTTGAGTAACCTGCCTAAGAGATGGTAGAGTCAGGGTTTGAACGCAGGTTTATCTGATTTCCAAGCCTTGATGCTATGCATCAAGCTACCTGCCAAACTGGACCATCTGCTGCTTAGGCTAGTCTGCCTTTAGCCACTAAAACCCTGGGCTGGGGAAAGATAAACTCCCAGTGACCGACTTTGGACATCCCATGGCTTTAGCCATGACCCTGAAACAGGAAGAGGATGGCAGAGGGAGGAAAGTCTTGCTATCTGCTGGGCTTCACCCATTCACACCAGAGTGGAAGTGGGAGCAGGGCAATGCTTTACCATGGTAGTCTCGGTGATGGAGCTGAAACTGTTGATGAAGATGTTGCAGGTCACGTTCACAGGTGGGCCTAAGAGTAGCAAAGCACAGCCATATTGGCAGGGCATTCCAGGAATTTGGGAGAAATTTCCAAGACTCCCTCCCTGAGCTTGAGGTTAGGGTACTGCTGGGAGAAGGCAGTGCCTGGCACACAGGCCCATGGGTGATGGGGAGGGGACACTCCTTCTGAGCTGTGAGAGCCAGCCCTGTACCTCCAGCCTCCTGGCCCTGAGGTAGGCAATGGAGGCTAGCTCGGCAGTATGTCCCCAAAAGAAGTGGGGAGGGAAGGGTATTTTGTAGGATGAATGATTCTTACCTTTAAAATTGGGCCTAATCCTGGCATCATATCCAGATGTTCGCCCCATAAGCTTGTCCAGGAAATCAGAGGGGGACATGGGCTGGGACACCTTGGTCCCAGATTTGACTTCTTCTTTTGCCAAGGCCACCCTGGACAGGAGAGATAAAGAATTAATAACTGAGATCTGTTGTATTCTGCCTTTATCACAGACCCTCTCCTTCCTTGTTCCCTCCCCACTTTGGCTGATCTCTCCATCAGGCAGGAGGATTAGGAGATGGGTTTCTAGGTGCCCACTTGCAAAATGAGAAGTACAGAAACACATAAGCCAACACAGCAGCTCAATAGTTAGTCCTAGAAGATTGCTTTCACATATATTAGATCTTTTTGTCCTCAAAATTCTCAGCGTGATGGGGGTGAAAACTGTTATTTCCATCTTATAGGTGAGAAAACTGAGGCTTCCAAAGGAGTAATCTGTGAGACTGTAAATTGGTGCAGCCACTGTGGAAAACAATATGGAGTTCCCTCAAAATATTAAAAGTTGAACTATCTTATGATCCAGCAATTCTACTTCTGGGTATTTATCCAAAGGAAATGAGATCACTATGTTGAAAAAATATCTGCACCCTCCCATGTTCATAGCAGCATTATTTGCAATGGCCAAGACATGGAAATTACCCAAGTGTCCATCAACGGATGAATAGATAAAGAAGATGTGGTGTATATATACAATGGAATACTACTCAGCTATAGAAAAGAATGAAATAATGCCATTTGCAGCAACATGGATGGACTTGGAGGGTATTATGCTAAATGAAATAAGTCAGACAGAGAAAGACAAATACCATATGATCTCATATGTGGAATCTAACAAATGGATAGATAGATAGATAGATAGATAGATCGACCGTCCAAAAGAAAAGTGACTTGCCCAAAGTCTCACAGCTGGTGAGTGACACAGGGCCCAGGATCAGGACTTGAACCCAAGGCTGAGGTCTCATCCAGTATTCTCTTTCTGAGGGTGCCTTGAACATGCTCAAACAAGAGTGACAGAAATAATGTGGCTGTGGCAACGCTTTGTACATCTGGCCTAGCCAAGGATGGGAAGGGCTCAAGGGCAATTTACACCCCTGAGAGATAGTTTTAGTTGCTTGGCCTTCATGCTGATCCCTCAGGGGCTAGGACCCAGCTTCTGGAGAGGGCAGCTTGGCTTCTGGTGTCTGCTCCAGCAAGAAGCTATATTCTGAGCTGAACCTCAGTTCAGGGTTGTGGCAGCTACAGGCAGGTCATCTCACCTTGGCAATAAAAGAGGCAGGAAAGCAGGGCTCTAGAAGCATGGGAAAGCCTCCCAGTAAAGTGGCCATGCTGTGAAGGTCAACTCCCATCTTTTCTTCCTAAGAGCTTCATTTTGAGGAGGGGGCCAGTGTGCTTTGGCCTAGCCTAGAGGCCAGCCCCCTTCTCCCCTGACAAGTTTCCCTCTAAGAGCAGCAAAGTTCCTTCCATATGCCTGCTTGTCTGCTTAGCAGCCAATAGCTAGACTAGGGACCAGGAGCTCAGCAGGGGCTTGAGGGCAGGGGTGGGGCTCACACTGAGCTCAGGCTGGACTCCTGGCTGGGTCCTGTGCCCTCTGCTCCATCCTGCCATCATCACCAGAGCCAGCTCCCCTGCTGCCACTACTGCTGCTGCACTGCTGGGGCTGGGAGGTGGGGTGACTGCTGTCCTTCTGGGTCTGAGTCTCTTTTGAACCAGCGAGCTCCTCTTTCCCAGTAAATCTATGTACCTGCCAGTGACTGATAGAATAATACAAATAGCTGAGGCACCATGCTAAACACTATCTAGTATAGTTTTCACATCAATCTTCTCAATAATCACTCTTATTATCCTCCAGCTATAGTTGAGGAGTGCAAGATGGAGTGACTTGTTCATGATCATACAGTTCCTAAATGGTAAAGCCGAGATTCCAACCCAGAGCTATTGACTTCAAAACTAAGTCCATCTACCATAATACCATGATGCAAGCAGCCCAGGGCGGGCTGCCAAGCAACCAGAGTGGGGGAAGGTCAGTGACAGCCGCCGCACCCTGACCCTTAGAGTCTTACTTCCTTGAATCCCATGAGCAGGAGGGAGCTCTTACCCTGGGAACAGAGGCCACCTTGGCCCTGAGTGGGGGCGGCCAGAGCAGGTGGCCTAAGCAGGCTCTGAAAACCCAAGGAGGCGGGTGGTGGTGCTGGTGCAAGCAGAAGTGCGTGGCTTCACCATGGGACGTCCACACTGGCCAGGTGCTGCTGCTGGCTGCTTGTCACCTGCCTGCCGGGAGGCCACGTGGCCCTGCAGGTGGAGCAGCCAGACCCTTGCCACTGTCCTCAACCTCACTCTCATGTCACCTCTCCCACTAGCTCCAGCCCCAGGACCCTGGGACTGGCTGTGGGCTCAGCTGTCTTGGGCCCCAACCGCCGTGGCAGCCCCGCTTTTCCAGGTTACCTTGTCTGCAGACCTGAAAGCAGAGTCACTGTGTGCAACCTCTCCTTGCTCCCTTTCATTCCTGGAAATTTCCAAACACTGGCAGGACTAGGGAGGTTCCAGAGCTGGAAATCTTTCTCATGGAAGGCCTTGGGGTGGGGTAAGGGGAGAACGCTGATTCTGCTGCTGGGTACTTAAGTGACCTTGGCCAGGTCACTTGCCCTCTCTAGGCCTCAGTTTCCATAAATACAATGAAGGATTTGGTCTCAAGATTTCCTAAGGGCCTGCCTTGCTCCAATCACTCAAGTGGGAATGCTACCACCAAAGCTTGGGCCTTGAGGCAACTTCCCCTCCAGCAGGGCCAGCAAGCGTCAGCTGGGTGCCCCCTTCTGCCTGCATCCTCCTATCAACTCCAGCTGAGCTGCCATTGCACTTCGGGCTGCTTTTCGCTCTGAAGAAGTTTATCACTGCCCCCCCGCCCACTGCATCCCTGCCTGATTGCCCCCTAATGTGTCTGCCAGCAGTGAGGCAGGAGGCTCCTCAGAGGCAAGCAGATCTTGGTGTGCTCTTTGAACGAAGAGGAGGAGGACGATATTGCGGTGGCACTCACCTGCCTCCACCTTGGGAGGCATTCTTTTGACCAGTTCAGCCTAAGGCACAGCCATCTTTCCTCCTCAGCTCACCCTATCCACCTAGAATGGCTCCTGGTCTAATGAGAAAGTGAGAATGGGTAGGAGGCCATTTACAAGGAGCCCAAAGCATGTCTTGCCCCCAAGCCCAGGAAATGATGGCCACTTAGTGCCCCTCCAGGGACAGCGAGAAGACAGGTTCCCCCCTGGGCAGGGTAAGGTGACTGCAGAGGGCCAAGGTTTGTTCAGCCAACATCACTGTGATGTGTTTTTGGGAAAATCCTTACTCCTTGAAATCTCTTGGGTGAACAGCTGGCAGATGTTGGTGTCATTTTTAAGGATCTGAGGAACGTGTGGCCAAGCTGGTAGGGAGATAGGGTTGCATGACAGGACAGATGGCTTCTGTTCTGGGGCTCACTCCCTAGCCCCTACCCTGGCCCAGGAAAGTCTCACCCATGCAGAAGCCTTCCCACCTGCTCTGGAGCTTTGACATCCTTTATGAAAGTCTCCTGGGATCTGACTGGGGGAGGGTGTGTCCTCTCCTGGAGCCTTCCAGACTGTGGGCTTTTTGTAAACTTCAAGGAAACTGTGCCAGAGCCCCTGCTACCCCCGGCCAGTATTTGCATGCATCTCCTTCTTACCCCCACTCAGCTCACCTGAGGAGGACCTGCCCCGGCAGGGTCCAGAGGAGAAGGAAGGAGAGGGTTGCTGGAACAAGAGCTGTCATTCTGCGGGGACCCTGGAGTCCTTTCTCAGCCTGGCTGCCAAGGTGAGAGGGAGTATCTGGGCGGGAACGCCGAAAGTAGAGAGCCTTCTTCCTACTTGGGCCACTTGCATGGAACCCAAGGAGGGCCGGGCTAGGAGTTGCACGCTCTCTCCTCTTCTCTCTTCTCTGCCCTGTCCTTACCAGTCAGGGGCCAGAACTATTCCCCTGGAAGTGATTCTGACACAGATAACCTGTTCCTGCTCTGGCTCGCCTGGGGCTCCGGAGGGCCTCAGCCTGCCTGCTGGGGTGCTGAGGAAGATTCTTTTTGGGCAGCAATCACTCTCTAAACCCTGGAGAGTCTTGGAGGGGAGGGAAGAGGGAGACTGTAGGAAGATGTTTCCCTCCCTCCCGCCTCCCCCTGAGATGCACCCTTTGAAAGCGGCAATTTAAAGGCACAGTCGCCAGCAGCTGGAGTGGGGCTCCGAGAGCGAGCCTGTGTGCTGTGTGCTGGGGAGGAGCTTGGGCTGCCGCTGCAGCCTGGAGAGGGCCGGAGGTGTTCTGTCTAGCTTCTAACTGTCCAGCTGGAGGAGTGCATGCAGGCTGCCCTGATTCCCCAACCTCCCCAGCAGTTCCCCTTTTAGCCTGGAGCCAAGCTGTGACCGAACTCTAAAGGCTTAATGATTTTTGTAAGGGGGACAAAGACCTGAGAGGGTTTAGGGGAGCCAGTGGGTTTCCTCCAGCTGACAGCTTCAGGGATGAGAGGAGGTGAGGAGGAGGCCGAGGGCAGGGGTGGCTTTTCCTCAACCCTCTGGGTGGAGACACAAGGGATGTATAAGGCAGAGGAACTTCGGAGTTCTCCTATGTCTGCCTGCCTATCAGTCTGTCCATCTGTCTGTCTGCATGACCCATCTTCATCCTTGTAGCTGTGCATCCTCTTTCCTGCCTGCTTACCTCCCTTAGCTCATCTCTGCTGAGCTTGGGGGGCTCTCTTTAGCTCTCTGAAACCCCCTTTCCCCAGCCTGGCGAGGCTGTAAGGAGGAATAGGTGTCCCTGACAGGGGCAGGGCAGGCCTGGCGCACAGCAGGCTTTGCAAGCTTCAGAGAAGTCAAGGGGGCCAAGAGCAATGACCCGGCAGCCCCGAAGCCCAGGATGGAGTAGAGAGGCAGGGAGTGTGGGCCGCTCCCCGTCCCCTTGCTTCTGCCCATTTGCTTACAGCATCCAGGTGCTTGAGCAGTTCTTTTCTTGACGACCCTTCCCCAAACTTGCTCAAGCACCACCTGAACCGCTCTGGGACTTCCGCGAGTGCCTCATCCACCCTCCCTCCCTCCCTCTTTTTCCTTACTTTCTTCCTCCCTCTCTCCCTGAAGCTTTCCTTCATCTTTACTCTCTCCATCTCTAATCTCCCTTCCTGTTTCTTTTCTGGGTCTCACCTTTTGTGGGGGTCTGTCTCCCCCTCTTCTTTTACCCTCACTTTCTCTCCATTCCTGTTTGCTCTCTCAACTTCCCATTATCTCCATTTTCTCACGCTCTCTTTTTAAATTACGACTGTGAGAAGCAAAATGTTTTCATTTATTCTGCAGTGGAAACTCTCACAACAGCTCATCTGAGTTCTTGAGTGTGTACTCAGGGGAGGGGTCGGTGTCACTTTATAGGGGTCAATTCCAGCGCTGACTGCGGCCCCTCAGCCCCACCAGAGAAGGGTGTGCGGGGATTGCAAGCTCTTCAAAGGGACCCACTTAGAGGCAATGAAGGGTAGAACTTGTGCTGCATCTCCCTTGTGGTTGTGTTATTATTAAAGAAGAGGAATTTTTAAACCACCAATGAAGGGGAAAGAAGATAATTTTAAAGATTACACACTAAAATGTTGATGGCGGAGCTGGGCTTTTGGAATTGGGACTGGAAACATTACAAGCCTGATATCATGCTTATATGGCCAGTAAGTACAAAATACGAAGTACTAATTTTCCTGAAAATATCTTTAGCAGCTCTTTCACCTGCTTACCCTCCCTCCGTGTTTTCTGTAAGCATCACAATCCCCACTCCGTGGGCAGGAACCAAGTCTTACACCACCTCTCAGGGCAGAGCTGCAGGCTAGGGCACTAAGGGGGGCGGGCAGCAGAAGCACTTGATCCTATTTAACTCATTCCCTCTGACAAGCTTGATTTTGTCTCTTCCCCTTCCTCAACTCCTCCCTATTGCTTTCAAGCTGAAGTTCAAGGCGCTGCATGACCTGGTCACTCTGCTCCTCCGCTGATGTGTCCCGTGGGGTCCCTGAGTGCTGAGAACACAGCGGGATCAGTTTCCTGGGAGGAAAGATCCCTTCTTATGAAAGGCTGCCGCCATGACCAAGGGTCTGGCCGATATGTTGAAGGGATACGGCTTCCCAAGGGTGCTGAAAGGCTTTGGGAGAAGGAGGGAGGCCAGGGAGGCAAAGAACTGGATAAGCTGCTCCTAGGAGGTGACAAGAAGCAGGGGAGATGACCATTCAAGAGTTCCCTCTACTAATAGGAAGCCACACTTTCTGAAGGTGACTTCAGCATTTTCTGGTGTGGGAGGGGCACAAATTTGTGTCCAGCCTCGTCCCACAAATTTTTTCTCTTCTTATTATCAAACTATGGTATATGGGAATCTCCATGCTCCAAAATGTATTGCACCCTTTTCCTCTTTTGAAATTGGTTTTCCCATTCGCCACAAGAAGTGGCTGGATTGCAGCAGGAGGTTGCGTAGAAGCTACAATAAGTAAAATGTTTTACTGGATGAAAGATGATTTCATCATGAAAAAACTACTGAGCTGCTAAAAATGGATTAAGCACATCATTTTCATAAATGTTTCATTACAGGAAAGAGTCTGTCACATTTCAGCCCAATACAAGGAAAATTACAATTGTGCCCTCCTGACAAGCAGGCTTCTGCAACCTCAGTCTGAGGAGAAGCATGTCTGTGCAGGATCGGGTATTATCTGGTGAATTCAGTGACTTTTAGGGCTTAATTTTGGGGGCAGAGTTGGAGAGTCATTTGGCATCCCGTCCTGGATCCAACTCCCCCATACTATTTATCCCACTTATTTAAGTATAAAGTGGTCTGTGGGGGTACCTCAAAAGTCGACTGTGTTCCCAAGCTGAGGAAACTCTCAAAGCATTAGCTACTTTTCAGAAGCACTGGGGTAAGAAGTTGGGGGCATGTGTGAAATAAAAGACAGACGTCTTCTGGGGCTTCCCTCGTGGCGCAGTGGTTGAGAGTCCGCCTGCCGATGCAGGGGACACGTGTTCGTGCCCCGGTCTGGGAAGATCCCACATGCCGCGGAGCGGCTAGGCCCGTGAGCCATGGCCGCTGAGCCTGCGCGTCCGGAGCCTGTGCTCCGCAACGGGAGAGGCCACAACAGTGTGAGGCCCACGTACCGCAAAAAAAAAAAAAAAAAAAGACATCTTTTAAAATGTCTGCTGACAAGGACAGGGGCGTTTCGGTTGGATCTCCAAGGAGCAAGGCTGCATCTTGTTGCCGTGTGTGAGTTTTTCTTTTCAGGGTCATTTTCAACCTCCAAGGATGTGACAGTTTACTTGAAAGTGGGGGCTCAACTTCTGGTGCTGACGGAGCGCTGCCGGCAGAGGCGGGAAGCCCTCATGCCCTTCAGACTCAAGGAGATATGCACAGTGTGTGTGAGGTAATAGTGGTGGTGGGAGTTTCACAGTCCTCTATTCAGCTGGAGGAAGGAAGAAGAAAGAACAAAATGGCAGATGTGTTAGATATGTTCAGTGCTCTCCTAAGACTTTTGGAGAGTAATTGATTTAAGTCCCATGTTTCCAAGATTACCTTTCCTTCTTTTATGGAATATTTCCGGCATGGGTTTTGCAGACCAAGCCTTGGGTATCTGAATTTGGGGGAGCCCATGGAGAGGTTGACTGAGCTTCTCTCAGACCTCAAATATGAACCAGTTATCAGCACCAGGATAGCACAGTGAACAATGGTCCTGCCTCTGTTGCTGGCTGTCTGTTCAGTGTCTAGGAGTCAACAGAGAAGTGGGGCTCCAGGCAGGGATGGTGTATTGACTAGCACCCAGATAGGCACCATTTCTCTCCTGCTGGACCCTCAGCATCATTACTTATCCCACCAGCCACTTGAGAGTGATTCACTAGGCATGCAGGAGAGTTTCATTAAGGTTTCCACAGAGTTTGCATTGACTCTCCTTGTCTCTTGGCTCTCATAACTCTGAAACATTCTTTTTCGGGGATGATAGGACCATGTCACGCTTCTCCTCAAAAGTAAATTGGTTTTTGCTGGTGATCATGTTCATGAATATCTTATTTCGCTCACTTGGGGACTATGATCATCCATGATGTGTAAGCTGTGAAGCCCTTACATAACATAAAAGTAATAGGACTTGGAAAGATGAATAAATATTTACCGTGTGGAACGGACTGTGTTCCCACTGATTCATGCATGCACTTAACAAATATTTATTGAGTGCACATCATAGGCTAGATGTTTTAGGTGCTGTAGATACAACAGTGAACAAAGCAGACGAAGTCCACGCCCTTATGTAGCTTACATTCTAGTGGGGTAATGATGTAATTGCCTCCCAAAGAAGGTTCTGCATGGGTCATCAGCAGTGCCCCAGGGCCTGAGTACCTCTTGAAGCATTTGATCTGGACATTTATTACATGGCCTAGAAAAAATAGAGATGAAAAAGACACAAATGAACTTATTTACAAAATAGAAACAGACATAGAAAACAAATTTATGGTTACCGCAGGGGAAATGGGGTTGGGGGACAGATAAATTAGGAGGTTGGAATTAACATATACACACTACAATATATAAAATAGATAATCAACAAGGACCTACTGTATAGCATAGGGAACTATACTCAATATTTTGTAATAACCTATAAGGGAAAAGAATCTGAAAAATAATATCTATCTATCTATCTATATCTATACATATATCTGAATCACTGTGCTGTATACCTGAAACTAGCATGATATTGTAAATCAGCTATACTTCAATTAAAAAAAAAAGAGAGATGACTTTTCAGCAGACAGGAATGAACTTCATTTCCATGTATCCCAGAATCTGTCTGCTAGTCACATCACAAGAGGTCATCACCTGCTAGACACCACCCCAAGAAGCTTATCCTCCAATAATCCAATCCTAAACAGAATATACATGTCCGAGTCCCTTGAGTATCTCTGGTGGTGCATACAGATTTGTCTGTGACTGATAATAAGCACCTTCCTCTGAAGGATAGTTAGGGGGATTAACGGCACTCTTAGCACTCTTGCTGTGGTGCTTCTCTAAGTGGTCTCCAATTATTTAGGATTCATTCTCTCTCTCTGCCTCTCTTCCTCTCTCTCTTTTGTCTTTGTTTTTCCTTTCTGTCTTTCTTTCAGTCTGTCTTTCTGTCTGTCCTCAAGCCTTTTTTTTTCCCCATGAATAAATTCAATGTCTGTTGCAATAGGATATTGGACACCGAAGTAAGGAAGAATTTAGTTGGTGACTAAACATAGAAATATGCAGAAAGCTGAATTTGCATTAATGATACCAATTATATAGTTATAGTTAGATCAGCAATTTTTATATGGCAGGAACTAGACTTTAACATTAGAAAAGATGTGATAGTTTAACCTTGCACTCCTGTAGTGTTCATCATCTGAATATATACATGTGTGTGCATGCAGACACACACACAGAGCACCTCTTGATAGTGTGAAGATGATGCCGCTGCCACTAGCAATTATCATCTCAGAGTGTGACTGTGGGGTGTGATGAAGTTGGGGTGTGATGAGTAGTCCTTTTCTTCCTGAGTGCAGGTGGATCTTGTTCTTTGATTTGTGGCTGTGTTTCTACATATACTGCACTAATGAAGCCCTTTTCGACACAGTCACTTACACGGGAAAAATTGGAATCCCTTGGTAAGGTGCCAAGTTGAACCACTGCTCTGTGTATAGGGTGGGTTAACACATTTTGTGAAAGTTATGGGGCATATGGCCCAAAGCGACATATTCTAATCAATAACAGGCACTCCTGAGCTGCAGGTCACACACAGTAGCTTTTGCTGCCACCCGCTCCTGCACGGTCAGCAACATCATCGTCCAACACCGAGAGAGTGCTGCTTTGAGAACTCTGACTTCTCTTTCCTGCCCATTGTCAGTTTCTTTCTGTAACCTTCACATTGCCTTTCTACCGTGTATTACATCCCACGTGTTCTATAATCCCCTCACTTTCCACAGCAGTGTACCCACTGCTGAGTCAAAGGCAGGTGCTGTTTCACAACTGCAAGCCCAGTACAACCAGCCTCAATTACGGTGCAGTTTCAGCATAGACAAATAGGATGCTGAGGTCTTGACATTTTCAGGCAAGCAGTGGCATGGAGCCAGGGAAGTCTACTCAGTTGCATCACCTTAAGCAAAAACACTTAGGAGACTAACTTATTTTCCACGTACAGAACCGGGTCTATGAAATGGTAGAATGGAGTAGAAGAGGACCATTTAGAAGGTTCACTGAGTAAGGATGAATATTTTCACTCTTCAGAGAAGCATCCAGGAGAAAACTGGAAGCATGGGCAGGGGAGCTCAGCTCATCCTGAGCTACTGGAGGGAGAGAATTTGAAGTGGCTCTTTTTCGATGACTCAGATTCCATTCCAGATCAAGCAGCCACCAGCAAAAGTCAGAAGATTAACACATAAAGTGAAACGAAAGAGATATTCCTCATACCACAGACCAAGTCCTGGAGAAGCTGTTAATCAGTGCTAAGAAGGCCAGTGCCTGGCGAGTCTTAGCTCATGTTACTTGCATTGATTGAATCCTGGGGTAGAACTGAGTCCACCATAGACTCTAATGATACCAAAGGGCCAGCCTCATCCCCTTACTCTGAGAGGATTCTCTGATCTCCATGGAGACTAGAAAGGAGTTCTAGTTACTGTGGTAGAGAAATTTCTGGCATTCAAGCGCTTCCAACTTGTCAGAGGCAGAGAAGATTCTTTGTTCCAAGTTGGTGGGATTTATAATTGTTATTAGATACATTTCACTGTATTTTAACTCCTTGTTTCAATCTGATCTGCTATGATTGGTTCTTCCTAGATCCATGTTACAGATGGGAAAATGAAACCCACAACACAGTTTACTTCTGTCTTCTCTGCCTCACATCTCTGTCCTCTCTGTACCTCTACTCTCATTCAACCTCCAATTTCCCAAGCATAAAGATAGTATGTTTACAAGTTGGTGAAACTCAAGCCAACCAATAAGATAGACTAAAACTTAGATGAAACTAGGCTTCTTTTTGCAGTTAGTGTCCAGGAAATGTTTAGATGTCTGTCTCATGTCCAATTCTATATTCAGACTCTGGCCTCTCCACTGCTCTGCATCTACTCAGACCTCTACTTACCTGTGAGTTAAGAGTGTCATTTTTCAGAGATGAACTGAAGTCTACCGATGCCCAGTGAGGATCAGGGTAGGCCTCTTCATTTGAAGAAAAGGAGAATAAGAAGTAAAGAATGATTGATTCATCATGGGTCTTGGTTCTGCCATGCAGATCTCCCTGGTCTCAGGAGGTGAGTGCAGATTGGAGAAAGGACAGCATCCTGCTTTCCTACGAATCAAAGGCCACTCTAGAGGTTTTTGTAGGAAGAAACTGCATTTTCTCCAGCCTACATTCCACAGAACCTGGCCATGGAATAGGCTTTTTCTCCCCCCAGAGGTCAAAAAAGTTGGCCATGAAGCCAGGAGTCAAAGCGAGGCAGGCTTATTCCCCAACTGGCTGCTCTAGTCAAGTCAGAACAAACTAGATCCTTAGAACATTAAGGGACAGTAGATAGTCCATAATCAATACTTCCTTCCAAATCAAACTTTGCTGTAGTTAGCGGTGAAGTTGTCTCCACCCTAGTAAGGGGATCTTTTCAGCTACCAGATGAATCATGGCTGAAATTAACGCAGCAGATATTTTTTTCCCTAAAGGGCTTGATTCTTCTCTGCTCTGCGCCGCCGCTTCCTGCCCCCTGTCATCAATCCTCTTCAACCCTTCTCTGTACTTGAGCTGAGAAGAAGGAAAGTGCAGTTGACTCTCAGGTTCCCTCTGATGTCTTTGTGCGGAAGCTTGGCTCAGTCTGTCATGAGCAGAGATGGTGGCAGCCTTGACTTGCCCTCAGAGGTGGTTTCAAAGTGCCTTGTGGCTTCCATTTGGCCCCTGAAACATATTATTTGGTGAGGAATGAGGGGAAAGACTAAAATTCAACAGCAGAGTCTTGCATGGGGCAAATGAAGAAGCGCTAGAATTCCCCTCAAAATCTCATGCAAAACCACCAAGTCATAGAATGTTAGAAATGGATAGGATATTATAGATCAAATCCAATCTCCTTTTTTGAAGGCTCAAGAAAGTACTGAAAGGGTGAAATGACGGGCTGGAGGTGATTCAGCTATTTGGTGTGGAGCTTGGAGTAGATCTCAGAAACTTTGGCTCCCGAACAACCTGCTCCCCATCACATTCCTGCCTTCCACTGGAAGCTGAAACCAGTCCTCTGCTTTGTGCTCTGTGACATTTCCCCTGGCCCTCTCCACAAGGTGCACGTGTGCACACCTATACTTTGCCCTGCACCTGGTAGCCGTGACCGCTTCCCGGCTAAGCACAGGCCCAGGCAAATGTCTTCCCGAGTTGCTACTTTGCTGTAAAGTGTCAGCAGCAGAGCCAAGGGAGTCCTTTTAATTAAGCCACAAGTCCGCTAAATTATGCACACATAAGCTGCTTCCTCCACTGTTTACTCAGTAACTCATTCTCCTCCAAAAAAAGAAAACAAAACAAAACAAAAACAAAGCTGAGATGAGAAATGAGAGAAGGAAAGAGTGCAAGAGAGAGAAATGAAATGAGTGGATTTCCTTAGAATTTCTTGGCATCCCGCTCCCCCCCTTACCTAAAGCATTTCTTTAACCCTCGTTCTGCAGGGCCAAATTCCCTTGCAAGCCTGGGCACACAAGGTCCCACTCTAATAACGATAATGATAAAAATAATGTTGCTCAGCAGCGTCTTTATCCAGAGTCCTCATAAGCATAGAAGTTTGGTGTCAGATCCAAATGCTGTGTTCCACAGAGGCCTGGGTCTCTCCTTTGACCACAAGAAGTAAGTGATCTGGAAAGAGGAAGCTGTGTGCTCCAAGGGGCAAGCAGGTGATGCCGTGGGCAACCTTGGGTACACTTGCTTTGAGAGCGCTCATTCCTAAGAGAGTTGGTGAGGGTCCCAGTGCCCCCAGACCCATCCTGTCTGTGGGAGAATTCAGCACCACCCACCTTTGTTTCAGTGGAACTTTCCCATGTAGAAGTGATTCTGCCTCTACAAAGTTGACTGCTCTCGTGTCAGGCACCTCCAGAGCCATGATTTTCATTAACTCACAAGTATCATTATTCCCAGAAACAGGCTCAGAGATGAAAAGTGGAGAGCCAGGTCTCATAAACAGAGCTCCTAGCACCCAACAGTCTTTCCACAACAACACAGATGCATATGGATAGGCTGAATAGAGCCTGGCTCACGGGAAATATTTGCTAAATGTGTGTTGGATGAATGGAAAAAGGACTCCTCAACTCCCTTGCTTTCCTTTCTGCCACACTAGTCCCTTGGATCTAAGCAGAAAGACATATGTTTGTTATCCAGGACTTTTCCATTGACCAGACCCCTCCAAACAATGCTGATTAAAGAGTATACCTGGGACCATTCCCACTGAGTGAGTCAGGACAGAATCTTCCTCCCCCAAACCTCTTCCGAAGGTCGTCGTGGAAGGGACAGGTTTTGGCGTTAGACTGCCTAGGTTTAAATCCTTGCTCTGTCACTTGCTAGCTGTGTGACCCTCTACAAGTGACTTAACCAGTCTAAGCCTCTGTTTCCGCATCTGCTAAATGAGATAATAAATTAGACCTGTGCCCTCAGGGTTGTCATGAAGATTAAATGTGATAATACACTCTAGCCTAGGGCCAGCACTTGATAAGCTATTATTATTCTTCTCGGCCCTGGAGTAGTTCTTTCCCTTCATCTGCTCTGTGGGCTGAAGTGGTCTTGCTGCATTGTGCCCCCTCAGCCAGGGGTGCCAGAACAGAGGATGTGGGCTTTGGAGGGAGTACCATATATCCCTCACCCAGAGCAAAGACCAGTGCTTGCTAGGCCAGTTAGAATTGCAGCTGGAAAATATCCTGGATGAGGGCTTAGCTCTGGGAGAAGAGATGGTTAGAAATATTCCTTGAGGGGTGGAACAGGAAGCTGTGAGTACAGACAGAATAAACCAGAGAAGATAGACAGAAGGGAAAGGGAGGCTGGGGAGATGGGGGAAGAAAAAGTTTGGGAGAGACAGGGAGGGGCTGGAGAGCCGAGGAGAAGCTAACTTTCTACTAGAACATTAAGCACAAATGAGGGGAAATAAAATTAACATCTTTATTGAAAAGAAAAACAAGGAAGTAAGAAATATTCCTGTTTGGGGAAATCTTGTATAGAAAGGAGCAGGTGCTGGGGGCCTTTGGAGGCTGGCTGCCATGGTGATGCTATACGTCTTTTTTTCTATTACCCTGTGAATCTGGCAGCTGATAGCTTCTTTCTGCTCTAGTTTCTAAGTACAGGGCTTAGCCCTCAGTGCATCTTTGGTTTCCATCTCCAGCACTCTGGATATGCTGTGGGACCTATTGGCTTGTTGTCATGGCTTCTTTTTGAAATGATACTTGTCCAGAAAGAAAAAGAAGAGAGGGTGTATGCTGGAGGAGAGAGGGAGAAGCATTCTGTGTGGCTCTTTGCAGATAGATGAGAAGGCAAGTTTAGCACGTTGGGGAGCACTTTTGTCAGAGAGATATGGAGGGAACTCTTATCCTAGTGACTCCTTCGTTTCCAAGGTAAATCTAGGTGGGCTCTTCTCTAAGAAAATAAGGTGACCAATCGCCTTGGTTTGCCAACACTGAGGGGTTTCCTGGGACATGGAACTTTCAATTATACAACAAGGAGAGTCAGAGACAAACCGGGACAGGCGGTAACCCTAAGACAAAGCCCACTCAGGAAGTCCAAGATGAAGGGAGCCCACATTCTTCAGAGCCTGACATTAAACAATCACATGCAGGGACCACAGAAGGCTCTTGAGAGAAAGTCACTATTTAACCCAGGCTCATAAACATAGACAACTTAATAGCTCGGTTTTTGCCACCAAACCATTTTCCCCATGCTATTGTATGTAAAGAGATTCTCCAAGTTCCAGTGTTAGAAGCAGCTGGAGACCTTGTTAAAAATACAAATTCTTGAGCCCGCCCTGACCTGCTAAATCCAAGTCTCTGGGGGGCTGTGCAGCCCAGGGATCTACCTGTTATCAAGTTGTCTCTCAGACTCTCATGCCCACAGTCTGAGGGCTAGGTGTTGAAAAGCCTCGGCGGCAGCAGTCACAGTTTGTTTGTCAAGTGAAAGCCAGCAGGCATCCAGACCCCAGAGTCTGACCCACAAAGGCAGAATGCTAGGAAACACCCTGACCCGGAGCAGGGACACACCTGGCCCTCCTGCACCCTCTCCCCTCACTCATTGCCTGGCTGGTGCCTTCTCTCCCTCGGGGTCAGGCCTAAGCATCACCTCCTTGGACTTCTTTCCTGGCTTCCTACTCCATCTTACACGTGTTCACAACACCTCTCTATTTATTTCTTTGTGTTTCTCATGATTTGTAATCTCACGTCCATGTGTGTGGCTCCTCATAAGTTCCCCACCAACTAGACTGTAAGCTCCCTGAGGTCCAGGCCTGTGTTGTTCTCATTGCTGAGCTCCCACAGCACCTAGTGCAGGGCCAGGCACAGGATACGTGGCAGGTAAATATTTGGGGATGAATGCATGCATCAGTGGATGGATGGATGGGTGGGTGGGTGGGTGGGTGGTTGGGGAGGCACTGCTGGCAGCCCCAGATGGGACGACAGTGCTGAGTGGCAATCTTCTGCAGAGTCAGTCCTGGCTGCTCTGTTGGCGAGGTTGCCTACAACACCATCAATGGGCTTGAAGGTGACAGGGCCCAGGGCCCTTCTCTGAAGGTTCCTGGCTCTTGGCAGAATCCTCCGTCGCTCCCCAAATGGAAAGCAAACAGAAGCCAAGGCAGCCAGGTCTGGGGTAAGAGGCCAAGGGAAGCAGCCCCTTTTTCTCCTGTTAATCTGTCTTTTATTACAGGGTGGGGGTGGTCTCAGCCAAGAACCCAGAAGGTTAGAGGGAAATTATGTTTCCTCCCCCACAGCCCTTGCTCTGTCCTATTCAGAGTTGTGGGCAAACGTCCTGTAAGCCCACGAGCACTGGTCTCCATGGCAGTGTTGCCCAGGATGCCTCGAAAATGAGGAGGCCCACACGAGCGTTTGCAGGACATCACATGGGGTGTGCACCCATAGGGACATATCCTGAAGGGCTGGCCCAGGCAACTTGCAAACCACATGTTCTCATCATCAGAATGTCGTGCTCCTTCTGGAATGAAAAGCCAGGTCCCAGTGACTTGAACAGATCAAACTCTGGAGAACGAGGATCTGATGAGATGCACATAGCTACCGTCTACTGAGAGTCTCTCAAGGCTGTGTGCTGACTGCTGTACAGTTTGCAGCAATCTTTTGAGGTGGGCACTATTGTTGTCCCTGTTTTACAGATGAGAAGACTGAGGCTTTGTCGGGCTAAGCAGGTTTGTTACTGTCACGTACCTCAGAAGAGACAGAGCTGAGATGTGAACCCCGGGCAGCCTGGTTCCAGAGCCCACGCCCTGAATCGCCACACCGTCTGTATTGCCTCCCTCGTACAAGTGAAAACTCAGGCACAGAGAAGCCAAGCGGTGTGCCCAGGGTCACACAGCTGGCTAATGGCAGAGCTGGAACCAGAAATTAGGTCTCCTCTCCCCACTCTGGCTCTCTACCCCACATGGCTCTGTCCCTCTAGGTACAATAGGGATGGACAACTTGTCCTACTTTACCCAGCCAAGCAGAGTGCTAACGGCAGAGACCGAGTTCTCTTCAATTCCGTGACAGTATTTCTTTGACTGCTCAGCACTCGGACGTTCTAGGGCTGAGAAGCATGGTGGGTCAGGCCTTCTGTGTTTGTCCAAAGCTTTTGAGAAGGCTGACACCCCAGACCACCACGCTGGTCACCCTACGGTGAAGAGCCTGCCTGTGCCCCATCACCCTCCCGAGTCCCCGGGTCTCAAGGACTCCGTCTCACAGGCCCTTTGGGGGAACCTTCCACGCCGGCCACTGCATCTCTTCCTCCCCTTGGCTTTCTCGCTGGCTAGCTGTGTGGCCTGGGGCCCGGTGGGTCACCCCCACCCAGGGCTTTTAATGAGAAGTTTTGTCATGCTCAGGCAGCAAAGATGAATAATTCAGCAAAGGGAGCTCAGGGAATGTTATTCTTTCAGTCCACTGACAGTGGGAGAGACAGAAAAGGACTGCATCTTATTCTGGGAGGGATGGGGGAGGGGTGACAGCCGTATGGGAGAGGAGGGGGAGGAGAACGAAGGCTGTACAGAAGTCACTAACTGAATTCTGAGGGATCCTTGTCCAAGCCACTTTGCCACTTAGGAGTTAAGCCTACTTAGGCTGGTGCAAATCCCCACTAATCTGTTGGCTTTTGTCCCATCCAGCAGTGATCTCTTTATGACCAATGCCTACTTCCAGAGAGCAGTGCTGTAATCTATAGGGGTGGTGGCCTGTTTTCTTTATTCATTGGACTTTAGAAATGATTAAGAGTTCTCAGAGGGGAAAGAGGACTGATGGAGGGAAGAAGTGACATGCATTCCTGGTCCTCATTTCGGTGCCGGGGGAAAACAAACAAACCTTGCAGAAGCCCTTGACAGCTTGCACTGCATCTGAGCACATATCCCTGCCTAGTTTGTTGGGTAGTGGGGTGGGGGGAGGCTAATTCTTAGACAGCACCTTTGAGGAGAAGGCATCAAAAGGTTTTCCTGCCAGGTGATGCATTTCTACTTCTGAAGGTGTGTGAGAGATGCCAAGCTTCTTCCCAGTTGGCAATTTGGGACGCAGCACTGGTGCCCTAGATCATCTTTGTCTGAAGAGAAGGCAGCAGTCTTTTAGTGGGAATTGGCACATGACAGAAAGCAAGATTTCAAATGCTTTGCGTGCCAAGGAGACCCAGTGGCTTATGCTCAGAGATTTTAGAGTCAGAAAACAGTGGATTTTAGCCCCAGCTAGACTACTTCTTGGCTCTGTGATCTTAGGCAATTTGTATCACCTCCTTTGAGCCTCAGGTTCCTTACTTGTACAGTGAGGAATAGTAACTGAACTCACTTTTCTGATTGCTGTGAGGACTATAAGAGGGATAAGTTTGTAAACTATAAAACTTTGTACTTGGGTAAGGGGTATTGACAAGTAGAAAGGCACACTTAGCAACCCACACTGTCTCACCTGGGGCCCTTCAGACAAACTGATTTGCCAGTGTTGGGAATAAAGTATGTGGCCGAGTAACTGTCTCTATGAAAAGTTAACTGGCATTTTGGGGAGCCAAATAGTAACTTTAATCTCAGTGGCACTTCCCTAACCCCAGCATAGGGAGGCAGGCTTTGGAGTCCAAGGGGCCTGTGTTTGGTACCAGGCTCTGCCACTTACTAACCATGTGAGTTGGAAAAAATTAATTAATGTCTTTGAGCCTCATTATTCTCATACATGGAATGGAATTAAATAATAGTTTCTACCCCTCAGTGTTGTCACAAGGTTTAAATTAGAGTGTGCGTCTGAAGTACTTAACACAGGATCTGGCTCATAGTAGTTGTTCAATAAAGGGAAGCTTTAGATGCTGCTGTTGTCTTAAGTGATCAAGAGACTCTGAGATTATACACATAGTAGGTTTCATTCAAAAAAATCTTCAGTGAATACCTACTGCATGCCAAGCGGCCACTGGAGACACACTGATGAGCAAAATCAGACATGACCTCTGCCCTTATGGACATTAGTCTAGTGACTTTCAATAAATGCTGAGTGAGCGTGTGAGTGGAATCAAGACTCCATCCTGACTCAGAAATTAGTAAGTCTAAGGTGTTAAGGTCTTGGAGGTTGAGGCTAAAGGGAAGATGATTATATTTTCACACTCTGGGACTCTGCCCCTCACTAAGGGAATGGAAAGAGTGTGCAGATGGTATCAGGCACAGGGGCACATAGAGAGGAAGGAAGGTAGTGGTTTTTTAAAAAAAATTAATTAATTTTTTGGCTGCGTTGGGTCTTCGTTTCTGTGCATGGGCTTTTTTTTTCCCTCTAGTTGCAGCGAGTGCGGGCTACTCTTCGTTGTGGTGCGCGGGCTTCTCACTGCGATGGCTCCTCATTGCAGAGCACAGGCTCTAGGCACGTGGACTTCAGTAGTTGTGGCACGCAGGCTCAGTAGTTGTGGCACGCGGGCTTAGTTGCTCCGTGGCATGTGGGATCTTCCCGGACCAGGGCTCGAACCCATGTCCCCTGCATTGGCAGGTGGATTCTTAACCACTGTGCTACCAGGGAAGCCCCAAGGTAGTGTTTTTAAAGAGGAAAGAGTATTCAGTTCCATTTGCAATAGGGGAAATCAAACCCACTAGGAACAAATTGAGGAAGCAACCCTTCACTAGTGGTGGACATGAGCAAAACACCTAAGGGCCTTCCCTGAGTCTTTCCTCCCCAACTTACTGCCTCCCCTTTCCTTGTCAAAGCATGCATTTAGGAAAAGAACTAAGAATTCATCCATATTGCTGTGGGGTAGGGCCAGTGTGAGCTGCCTGGGGATTAGCCTTGGGTCTGATTTCCTAGTCCAGGCCCAGCTCATTATGTGTGTCAGTGACTCTATTCCAGCCCCATACCCAGCTCCAGCCTCAGTTTCTTAGGAAAGTAGTTGCCAAGGCAGTTGCCAGCGGGAGGTATAGAGACTCTGATAAGACTTGAAGACTCCCTTCTTGGCAGATGGCTGTCTATCCATGGGGGTCAGTGCCCTTTAGTGGACAGAGTGAACCAAAAGAAGGCTATAGCAATGGTGCCTTTGGGAGGCCTGGGGTGGCAGAGTTATTGGTCAGAGGAGCTGAATTGCCAGGAATCTTTCCTGAGGAGCATGCCTCCTGTTCCTCTCGGGAGAGAGACTCTCACAAATGACCAGCTACCTCCTGGGCGAGGTAAAAGTGGGAACCCTGCCGACTTTTACTTCCTAGCTCCTCTTTCTGCTTTTGGCCAAAGAAGGAGTGTATCACTTTGGGCTACAAAGAGCTGACTGGTATCCACCCACCCTGAAGTATCCCTCAGACTGCAGAGACTTGCCTGAGGGGAAGGGGGAAGAGAGTGGGGTGAGCCAGCCTTCACCCAGGACCTCTGAGGGTTAATCCAAGTTGGCACTGGAGGTCCTCTCCACCTTCCCGAGAGAGTTCCTGAGAGATGCTGCCTGATGGAAACCTGCCATTCCTCACCTCAGTGTTCCTTCTCCTCTCTCTGCCGCCGCCCCCTCCTTCAACTTCCACATCTCCTCAGGACCAGTTTAATTTGCCTAGTATTGCAATCATCCCAGCCGAAGCAGCCAGCCTCCACTCTTCACTAACAACTGGACTGGAGACTGAGGAGGCCTGGAGACTTACTGGTTGCTATGGTGAGGACTGGTCCCTGAGGGGATTAAGGAGTTAGGAGCTTGCACTTTATTGTTTGTTGCTTTTGATGAGTTCTGTTGGCTTTTCTTCCCCTACCCCTCTTTCCCTCCATTCCCCTCCCACCCACCCCACCAAAGTCTCAAAGCACTAAAGCAGAAGGAGATTACTAGAAGCAAAATCAGCTCCTGATGCGGGCCACACTAAATACAGGCTGCCCTGCTGAGCATAATTGGCGTGTGCTTTGCAGTGCAGACTCCTGGGAGGGCCACGTTTGGAAGGCAAGAGGTTACACCTTTGTGGCATGATGTGGCATCCTGAGGCAGAGGGGGACTGCTGGGGGAGGAGGGTTCGCTGACTCTCTCTGAAGCCTCCATAGTTTTCTGGCCACAGAATAAGAAACGCATAGACAAACTATTTAGATGCCAGGAGTTTGGGTGGAGGGAAGCCTCTGGAAAGAGGGAGGCCTCTGGAAAAATGGAGGCAGCTCAGTCCTGTCAGTCTGGGAACTCCTGTCTGGTGTCTCCCTGACCCCAAAGTCCTTTGACAAGAGTCCAGGCATTCAGTCCACAAAAATCTCCCTCTGTCGGCTGCCTCCTTTCCCAGTGGTGACCAAGGTAGAACATATTTGTGGAAAATATGTGGGCTCCAGAAGGGTTGTGAGGGTATTATTATTATTATTATTATTTTATAAATAGTTTCCCTTCAATTCAGTCCATTTCTCTGAAAAGTTGATTCAGGGGGATTTTGTGGACTGGGCGCTTGGACTCTAGTCAAAAATGACTTTGCTTCCTTCTTAATTGGTACCCTGGGGCTTGGGAGCTATACAAAGGGAAAAGGTCATGGGAAAGAAACCCCGAGTGTACCAGCAAGTCCAGATCATGGCAAATGGTGACGTCTTAGTGGTTCCTATCTCTTTCATCCTGTGGCAACTGCATAAAGCTAGCCTGATTGGATGAGTATCTCAGAGTGATGACATCAAATGCTGTCCCTGTACCACTAGTCCAAAACTTTTATCCATCCTAGCCTGGGAATAGGGAACCTGCTCCCTTTTTAACCCTCTTTTATCCATCCTAGCCTGGGAATAGGGAACCTGCTCCCTTTTTAGTCCAAACTTTTATCCATCCTAAACTTTTATCCATCCTAGCCTGGGAATAGGGAACCTGCTCCCTTTTTAACCCTCTAAACTTGTATTCTCAGCTTCCAAGGTCTTTACTTACCCTTACCTAGGTGTTGCTTTGTGCATATTCTCAGGTCCCTGTGTCCATGTTTTATTCTTCTAGCTAGATAGCACGTTTCCTAAAGGCAAGTTCTGTGTCATAAGCTCCACTAGACTTCCTCTTCAGGGCTTTGGAACACAATAGGAGCTTGATAATGGATCTTGACTTACTGATCAAAACTGAAGACCACAGGAAGAGTCTATTCTATGTAGAACTGACATAATGTAGCAATAGTGGGAAAATTGGCTTATTATAAAGAAAAATAAGATTAAATGCTTTTCTCATGTCATATACAAAATAAACTCTTAAAGATATTGAAGATTTAAACATAAAAAGCAACTATACAACTCTTGGTAGAAAATGCAGGAGAATATCTTTGCAGCGTGGGGGTGGGAATGTTTTCCTAAGGGGTAGAGAGCACAAACCATAAAGGCAAAAGTGGATGGATTTGATTAAAGTCCATTAAGAATAAAGATTTCTTTTCTACAGAGGACACAATGAGCAAATTGAACAGACAGGTAACAGATTTGGAGAAAATATTTGTAATATATATGAGCAAAACAGATTAATATCCAGAATATGTAGGGCAAGAAAGAGATAGGAAATTTGATAGAGAAAACAGCAAATGTACAAATAGGCGATTTACAGAAGGGGAAGCTCCAATAAGTGGATCGTAATCATTTGAAGAAATGTTCAACCTCATTATCATTAGGAAAAGGCAAATTAAAACAGCAACAAGATATTCTTTTATATCCATCAGAGTGCAAAACATTTAAAAAGAGTAAGCTAATAACAAGTGTTAATAACAATGTAGGGAAACAGGGAATTATGTAAATGGATACAGCTATTTTGTAGAGGAATTTGCAAATATTTAGAAAATTTGTACATACCCTATGACAGAGCAATTCTACTTCTGGATGTATATCCCACAAGAACTTCTCTCACAGGTACACAAAGTGGCTTGTATGAAAATGTCCATTGCAATATTGCAGAATTAGAAACAACCTAAATGTTCATCAACAGGGGAACAAATATGCAAATCTTGGAATACTATTCAGTAATCAAAATGATCACACTAGATCCATAGATATCAACATAATTATTTCTCTATAATTGTGATACTGTGTGAAATAAAGAAGCAGAAAAAAGATGTACAGATAATATTACTTATGTAAATCAAACACATAAGAAAAAAGAGAGTGGGTGTCCATCAGGAAAAGAAATGGCACTGGGAAAGACGATAAAGAGGGAAAGAAATAAAGTAAGATGAATAAATAAACAAGGACCAATATATTGTGCAGCACAGGGAACTATATTCAATATCTTGTAATAACCTATAATGGAAAAGAATCTGAAAAAGAATACGTATATATACATATATACTGATATATATATGTATATACTGAATCACTTTGCTGTACATCTGAAACTAACACAACATTGTAAGTCAACTATACTTCAATAAAAAGTAAGATTAATAAAAAGTAGAAATAAAATAAAACAAAGTGGGCCATGCATGAACTGATAGTGTGACTCTAACAAAATTCCAAGCAATGCCATTCTTTGCATCTGACGTACAACTCCCCCTCCCCACCAAAAAAAAATAGAAAATAGAAAGAAAGAAATTGGATAAGGTATAGGAAAGTACCCAAGACAGTGTCTGGCAACCAATACTTGCTCAGTAAATGTGAGTTTCATTTCTCCTGATTCTTTTTTCTTCTTTGAGAGAGAAGTGGCTGTGAGTAGGGAGTACTAAGAACCCAGAAGCCAAACACCCGGGCATTTGGATCTGTCCATGGATGCCAGTTGGTCCACCTGGAGGAGGTGCCCCTGCTGGAGGGCAGCAAAAGTGAAATGAGGACACGTGGTTAGAAACCAGCAAGAGGCCTCCACATCCTGAATGTTATTCATTGGGATGTGAGCTCCCTTTTCTCTTCATGTCCACAATCTCACCATCTTTGTATTGAGAACTTGACCCAAGGAGCCCAATCAACTGCATTGCCAGCTTGGCAGTCTTGGATCCACTGAGACTAGCCTCCCTGTTTGCTCAAGGGTGGGGAGAAGCTTTAGCTCTTCTGCTGACTGATCCAACACTACACCTGTCCAGAGACCCCCTGGCTGCTCTGAGAAATGGGCTCCATAGCTCAGGAACCTGAGGGCTGAGACAACCTGACAGGTGGTTTGAGGATACTGCATTCCCTGTATAGGGACACAGGAAACAAAACCAAAGGCAGTGATACTGTTGAAGAGACTTAGCCCACATGCTGAGCTGAAGGGTCCCTAGCAGAGAGGTACTTGGAAAACCTGCTTTTCACTTGCCTCACGCTAAATTTCTGCTGGAGGCCTATCAGTTTAGCCCAGCCTGGCTCAGCCTGAACAGGGCCAGTTCTGACTATAGTAACCTTCAGGGACCTGCTGCCAAAGAAGAGAAGTAAGAGAAGGAATGGGAAAACCCTCGTTCCCAAGGGTATGGTTTAGGAAGAGCAACCTGTGAGACTCGAGTCGTGACAGTGGAAGCAACCAGACAGGAAAGCCTGAAGTCTCCAGTCTGGCTCTGACCTATTTTGTAGCTGAGGGATGACTTTCCTTGGTAGAGGGCCCAGGACAGAACCAGGCCAGTGTTCTAAGAACCTGGCGAATGGTATAGATGGGAAAGGAACACACAAGTATACATGAGGGCATAAAGGGGAAGGGCTTCTTGAAAGAGCAATTGTTTACCATTCTTCTCTTCTGAACCAAGATCCTGCTTCCTGGGATTCTCACTGGGCCAGTGTCAGGACTTGGCAATGACCTTGGTTTTGGTGGTGCTAAGGGAGATGGAGGCCTGGTCCTACCAGGCCACAAAGCTGCTTGGCTGTCTGTCTGGGAGAAAAGAGGCTCAGACATGTGGTGAGCATCTGTATTTATGCCCACTTATCTCCTTGCCTTCATTTTATCTTCACCTTCACCTCCTCCCCCACCCCCAAGCTGTGGGACCCACAGTCCTCCTGGCTCATTCCTCTACATCTGTTGTTTACCTGTCTGTCTCTTTACTTCCAAGGTCAGGCAATTGGGATTTGCTGATTTATTTTTTTTAATTTGCATTTAAAGATTTTGCAGGCTGCCTGCCCAGGAACACAAATGGCATGGGGAGTGCCAGTCCACTCAGAGTATTTTTTTAACATCTTTATTGGAGTATAATTGCTTTACAATGGTGTGTTAGTTTCTGCTTTACAACAAAGTGAATCAGTTATACATATACATATGTTTCCATATCTCTTCCCTCTTGCGTCTCCCTCCCTCCCACCCTCCCTATCCCACCCCTCCAGGCTGTCACAAAGCACCGAGCTGATGTCCCTGGGCTATGCGACTGCTTCCCACTAGCTATCTATTTTACGTTTGGTAGTGTATATATGTCCATGCCACTCTCTCACTTTGTCACAGCTTACCCTTCCCCCTCCCCATATCCTCAAGTCCATTCTCTAGTAAGTCTGTGTCTTTATTCCCGTCTTACCCCTAGGTTCTTCATGACATTTTTTTTCTTAGATTCCATATATATGTGTTAGCATACGGTATTTGTCTTTCTCTTTCTGACTTACTTCACTCTGTATGACAGACTCTAGGCCCATCCACCTCACTACAAATAACTCAATTTCATTTCTTTTTATGGCTGAGTAATATTCCATTTTTTATATGTACCACATCTTCTTTATCCATTCATAAAAGAGTATTCTTTTATCTAGTGTCCTTGGTGAGAGGAGGGAGGAAGGAGGGGCTGGGGCCAGGTGATAGGGAAGCACTGTCGTCATGTGTTCCAAAGCTCACTTTCTCGGCTTTTGTTATAAACTGCCCCTCCTCTTCTTCCCACTGGACTCCTCCTGAAGAGAGAGGCACTGAGGCTGGGGGCATGGCACAGAGAGAAAAGAAGAATTATTAAGAGTTATAGAGCATTAATTACCTGTGCCTCTGAGGTTAGTACTATTAACATTCCCCAGTTTATAGTTGAGAAAACTGAAGCCCCAAAAGGATAGATAACTACCCCAAAGTTTCAGGGACAGTAATATGTGGAGCTAAGACTCAAAGCCAGGTTTGTCTGACTCTAGCTGCAGTGCCCTTAATCACTCAGCTGCCTTTGTCAGGAGTACTAGGCCGTGTCACCAATATTTGTGGCTATTAATGCAAAAACCTCTCTGGGCCTCAGTTTCCTCTGGTACCAAATGGGAATGACAGCCCTTGTCCTTCCTGACTCCTTGGATTGCCATGAAGATCAAATGGGTTGAGGGATATGAAAGGATAAAGAACTATTCCCCTTTGTAGGAAGATGGGGATTAGAACAAACACTGGTCTGTGAGTCGAGCTGCCTGTTTGCAGTCATGGCTGTGAACTTCTCTGGTTCTGTGACCTTGGATGAATGACTTCAGGTTTCTGGGCTTCAAGTGTAAAATGAAGGAGGTGGCTTCAAAGGTCCCACCCCTCCAGGTCTGTGGGTCTGTGATTATTTCTACTCTCTCAAGTCTTAGGCCATCTGCCTGCTGCTAGCGTGAAATGGTCCCATGCAGTCTTCTTCCTTCACTGTGTTCACATTGACTGGGTCTGAAATGGTTTGAAACGAACACAGAGCCAGAGCCCAGTCTCCATGTCTGCTGCTGTCCCCTTTTCACCGTCTATCACCACAGCACTGGTCCCAGGTATTGCCTTCCCCCTGCTCCTTGCCATGAAATGGCAGAAAGATTGTGCCTTGCTCCAATCTCCTTACAGCCCAGCACAACCCTACTCCCACTGGCCCCCTCTGAAGAAAAATGAGTGACATTGGCTTCACCTGGTGTCACCTATTGCTGCTGTTGGGGATATGGGAAAGTCTTGGTCCCAGGCTTAGTCTGGGAAACAGCTCATGGAACAGAGGTTTGTCATTTGCAGCCCTAAAATGCTACGCTCCTAGGCATAGCTTGAATTCGTGAAGCACCATTTTATTGGGTAATTTACTATGTGCAGAATACTCTGCTGGGCACTAGGAAAGGAACAATCAGGTAGATGAGACGCTCACAGGCTGGTGGGTGAGACGAATGTTGTCTCCTAGCACGTGCAGCCTTTTTGTACTTTATGAGATCATTTGGAACTGTATCTCATCAGATTCTCAAAACTTCTAGGAGATTGCTGGGCAGTATAGCCTTCATTTGACAGATGAGTAAACTGAGTCGTGTAAGTACATGTGAGACCATGTGCCTGTGAAGGTAGAAAAGTAAGAAGAGTAGGTGGCAACTCCAGAGATGTGTGATGATGTGAAGTGGACGGCTTCTAACGACACAGGGTGGTTTGCTGTTGGGAGAGAAGCATCGTGGGAAGCTTTGCTATATGTCTTCAGGCTTATTGTCAGGGAACTGAAAGGCCAGGCACCAGGACTGTACTTTTACACAGAGGACTCGAAGTCTCGGGAGCTGACGGGGCCTGAGCATGTCCTCATAGCCCACTGGTTGAGAAGACGGAGGGGGTCCTGCAGGATAAGCAGAGTCAACAGGGAACGAGGCTTCCTCTGCATAACCCTATTGAGTCTGCCTTAGGAAGGTTCCAGAATAGAGCCTTAGGACTTGATTTGGAGTCCAGGAGGCTAGCCACAGAGTCTTGAATAAACCAATCCTGCACAACAGCTGAGTGTCTCCTCAGCATCTGCCCTCACTAGGGGTGCTCTCTGAGCCTCAGGAGTTCTGCAGGTCACCCAGCCCCCAACACTCAGGCTGCTTTCAAAAACAAAGCTGGAGGGCACGTTTGCCAAGCTCCCTCACTAACAAGCAATCTCTTCTCTGGCAGCCCTGCTCTGCCCTTCTGCTGGAATAATTGAGCACAGATGTCTGTGCATGTGAGAGAGAGAGAGAGAGAGAGAGAGAGAGTGTGTGTGTGTGTGTGTGTGTGAGGGGCTGGGGGAGCAGTTGTATTGCTTGGGGACAGGAGGAGGGGAGGGGATGCTCTCTGGCTTTCCAGCTTTCCAGTTACTTCACTAGCTGCCTCCTTCTCCAGACATGGAATTTATTCTCCCTCCTTTCCTTTCCTGGCCCTTCTCAGATTACTGCAAGGGGCTCCCTGCTCTGTGCCCTAAGGTCATACTGGCCCAGGGCCTTACTAGGGAAAATCATTAGGATTTTCTCTGGAGTAGATGAAGCCCCAAGCATAGGCAATCGGTCTGAGAGGAGAGGGAGTAACTTAGGAGGCTAAAGGCAGGGGAGAGGGCTAATCCACACAGCAGCACACTAGCCAGGCAGTATGCATACTGGTTAGGAGCATGGGATTGGAAGGCAGATTGTCTAGGTTCAAACCTCGGTTCTTATCCTACCCGCTGTGTAACTTCTCTATGCCTCAGTTGCCTTCCGCCTAAAATGAGGACAATAATAAGATCTTCCTTATAGGGTCTTTTTCTTTACAGATTCAACACGTTATTGTCTATAAAGCAGTTAGAACAGGGCTGGATATACACTAAAGCACTCAGTAACTATTAGCTGTAATTAGTTTTTAAAATTTAACGGTTTTATTGAGATATAATTCACATATCATAACATTTACTCTTTTAAAATATACAGTTCAGTGGTTTTTAGTATATTCACCAAGTTGTGAAATCATCACCACTAACTCCAGAACATTTTCATCATCCCCAAAAGAAATCCTGTACCCACTGGCAGTAACTCCCCATTTCCTTTCCCTCCAGCTCCCAGCATCCACTGATCTACCTTTTGTCTCTGTAGATTTGCTTATTCTAGACATATCATATAAATGGAATCATACAAATGGGGTATTTTAGAACTGGCTTCACTCACTCTATTAGTTGTAATTATTATTTTCCCTTTCCTATTCTCCACCTGCAGTCAAGGCAGGATGAGGTGAATCACGGACCATCCCTCAGCCAGCCGTGCCCTCCTAAGGCTGGAGCATGTCTGCCCTTTGGGAATGTGTTGTTCCCCCCACCCCCATCCAATTGCTATTGTTGTTGTTTTAGTCTAGGCAATAAGCAGGAGGATTTGGTCCCAACTCCCGAGCTGTCAGGGATTCCTATTAGATGCCTCCCCTGATGAGGTGCCATGGAATCTTCTAAAGGTTTCTCTCCAGGGATCCCTGGCTCAGCCTCAGCCCAGTGTAATCAGCTTGAAGCCTTGAAGACTTCTGCAAGTGCTGCCTTTGTTAGTTCCAACACTGTCATTCTTTGCGGACTTAAGGCCCACTGGTCTACTTCACACAGGGGACAGATGGTCTAGATTGAGGGGAGGCATAGGTGCCCGTGAGGCTCGTAGTCAAGAACAACAAGAAACACTAGAGGGAGCCCAGGAGGAGGTCATGGCTTGCAGGGGTTGAGGGAAGGCTCTCCATGTCCCCAGCAAGAGCACGGTCCCCACGGACACCCACTAACGCAACCCTCCAAAGACGTTATCTCAGGAGGTTGATCAGTCTAACGGAATAAGAGAGTCTCAAATCAAAGAAAAGGCCAGCACAGAGGGAAGAGGAAAAACAGTTGAGAGATCTAGGCCAACTTTGAAGAAGCAGAGAATTAAAAATAGCTGGATTTTTTTCCTCTTTTTTTGGGGGGAATTAGGAGGGTGCTGGATATGGACAGGAAGCAAGAACCATTTGTTCTGTCTGCTCCAGAAAGAGGTGAGCAGATGTGAATTCAATTTTCTGGATCACTGCCTGGAGTGGTCGCATATCACCACAAGTCAAGGATCCCCTCACTGCCAGAATTCTCTGTGAAGTGGGCACTCCCTCCTCACTGCCCCTAGCCTTCTCTCTGCAGCTGTTGCAAATTCAGGTCTTCCCTGGGCTTGCCCATTTGCAAGACACTTGAAGAATTCACGTTTGGTCCCAGTACACTGAAGGTAGCATTAGATTGGACATTGGAAGTGGAGGGTGGCAGCATAGCCCTGGCACATCCCAGCCATCAGAGTCAGCTCAGAGGATGCTAGAGGAGCTTGGAGCTGAGGGCTTGATTTGGGAAGAGGGACACTATTCACTCCACAAAACCTTTTAAAGACGCAGGTCTTCAGTAGAGAGTCATTTCGCTTGGCCGTTTGGTGGGTTGTCCGGGATAGGATGAGAATGGGGCATGGACCAGCTCTGGAAGGTGTGGTAAAGGGAGGAGCTGCCAAGAAGACAAGGGTTAGGAGGGAACTGGGAGGGTAGAAATCCCAACAAGGTGTTTGCCAAGTCAAGCCAGCCCTTAGGCTATGGGGATGTGGGAAGGAATTAAAGAGAAGGGAGCTACTCTTTATTAGGTCCTTATTATTATTTTTTTCTCTTAGTAACTGAATATTTAGTATAGAGTATTTCTTTTTTTCTTTAACATCTTTATTGGAGTATAATTGCTTTACAATGGTGTGTTACTTTCTGCTTTATAACAAAGTGAATCAGCTATACATATACATATATCCCCATATTGCCTCCTTCTTGCGTCTCCCTCCTTCTCTATCCCACCCCTCTAGGTGGACACAAAGCACCCAGCTGATCTCCCTGTGCTATGCAGCTGCTTCCCACTAGCTATCTATTTTACATTTGGTAGTGTATATATGTCAATGCTACTCTCTTTCTTCATCCCAGCTTACCCTTCCCCCTCCCCGTGTCCTCAAGTCCATTCTCTACGTCTGCGTCTTTATTCCTGTGCTGCCCCTAGGTTCTTCAGGACCATTATTTATTTATTTTTTTAGATTCCATATATATGTGCTAGCATACGGTATTTGTCTTCCTCTTTTTGACTTACTTCACTCTGTATGACACCCTCTAGGTCCATCCACCTCACTACAAATAACTCAATTTCGTTTCTTTTCATGGCTGAGTAATATCCCACTGTATACACGTGCCACGTCTTCTTTATCCATTCATCTGTCGATGGACACTTAGGTTGCTTCCATGTCCTGGCTATTGTAAATAGAGCTGCAATGAACATTGTGGTACATGACTCTTTTTGAATTATGGTTTTCTCAGGGTATATGCCCAGTAGTGGGATTGCTGGGTCATATGGTACTTCTATTTTTACTTTCTTAAGGAACCTCCATACTGTTCTCCATAGTGGGTGTATCAATTTACATTCCCACCAACAGTGAAAGAGGGTTCCCTTTTCTCCACACCCTCTCCAGTGTTTACTGTTTGTAGATGTTTTGATGATGGCCATGCTGACCGGTGTGAGGTGATACCTCATTGTAGTTTTGATTTGCATTTCTCTAATGATTAGTGAGGTTAAGCATCCTTTCCTGTGCTTGTAGGCAATTTATATCTTCTTTGGAGAAATGTCGATTTAGGTCTTCTGCCCATTTTTGGATTGGGTTGTTTTTTTTTTTATAATGAGCTGCATGAGCTGCTTGTAAATTTTGGAGATTAATCCTTTGTCAGTTGCTTCATTTGCAAATATTTTCTCCCATTCTGAGGGTTGTCTTTTCGTCTTGTTTATGTTTTCACTTGCTGTGCAAAAGCTTTTAAGTTTCGTTAGGTCCCATTTGTTTATTTTTGTTTTTATTCCCATTTCTCTAGGAGGTAGGTCAAAAAGGATCTTGCTGTGATTTATGTCATAGAGTATTCTGCCTATGTTTTCCTCTAAGAGTTTTAGAGTGTCTGGCCTTACATTTAGGTCTTTAATCCATTTTGAGTTTATTTTTATGTATGGTGTTAGGAAGTGTACAAATTTCATAATTTTCCATGTAGGTCTCCAGTTTTCCCAACACCACTTACTGAAGAGGCTGCCTTTTCTCCAATGTATATTCTTGCCTCCTTTATCAAAAATAAGGTGACCATATGTGCATGGGTTTACCTCTGGGCTTTCTATTCTGTTCCATTGATCTATATTCCTGTTTTTGTGCCAGTGACATACTGTCTTGATTACTGTAGCTTTGTAGTGTAGTCTGAAGTCTGGGAGCCTGATTCCTCCAGCTCCGTTTTTCGTTCTCAAGATTGCTTTGGCTATTTGGGTTTTTTTTTTGTGTTTCCATACAAATTGTGAAATTATTTGTTCTAGTTCTGTGAAAAATGCCATGGGTAGTTTGATAGGGATTGCATTGAATCTGTCGATTGCTTTGGGTAGTATAGTCATTTTCACAAAGTTGATTCTTCCAATCCAAGATCATGGTATATCTCTCCATCTGTTTGTATCATCTTTAATTTCCTTCATCAGTCTCTTATAGTTTTCTGCATACAGGTCTTTTGTCTCCTTTGGTAGGAGTGTTCCTAGGTATTTTATTCTTTTTGTTGCAATGGTAAATGGGAGTGTTTCCTTAATTTCTCTTTCAGATTTTTCATCATTAGTGTATAGGAATGCCAGAGATTTCTGTGCATTAATTTTGTATGCTGCTACTGTACCAAATTCATTGATTAGCTCTAGTAGTTTTCTGGTAGCATCTTTAGGATTCTCTATGTATAGTGTCATGTCATCTGCAAAGAGTGACAGCTTTACTTCTTCTTTTCCGATTAGGATTCCATTTATTTCTTTTTCTTCTCTGATTGCTGTGGCTATAACTTCCAAATCTATGTTGAATAATAGTGGTGAGAGTGGACAGCCTTGTCTTATTCCTGATCTTGGTGGAAATGGTTTCAGTTTTTCACCATTGAGAACGATGTTGGCTGTGGGTTTGTCATATATGGCCTTTATTATTTTGAGGTAAGTTCCCTCCATGCCTACTTTCTGGAGGGTTTTTATCATAAATGGGTGTTGAATTTTGTCTAAAGTTTTTTCTGAATCTATTGAGATGATCATATGGTTTTTCTCCTTCAATTCATTAATATAGTTTATCACATTGATTGATTTGTGTATATTGAAGAATCCTAGCATTCCTGGCATAAACCCCAATTGATTATGGTGTATGATCCTTTTAATGTGCTGTTAGATTTGGTTTGTTAGTATTTTGTTGAGGGTTTTTGCATGTATGTTCATCAGTGATATTGGCCTGTAGTTTTCTTTTTTTGTGACATCTTTGTCTGGTTTTGGTATCAGGGTGATGGTGGCCTCGTAGAATGAGTCGGGGAGTGTTCCTTTCTCTGCTATATAGTGGGAGAGTTTGAGAAGGATAGGTGTTAGCTCTTCCCTAAATGTTTGATAGAATTTGCCTGTGAAGCCATCTGGTCTTGGGCTTTTGTTTGTTGGAAGATTTTTACTCATAATTTCAATTTCAGTGCCTATGTTTGGTCTGTTTATATTTTCTATTTCATCCTTGTTCAGTCTTGGAAGATTGTGCTTTTCTAAGAATTTGTCCATTTTTTCCAGGTTGTCCATTTTATTGGCATATAGTTGCTTGTAATAATCTCTCATGATTCTTTGTATTTCTGCAGTGTCAGTTGTTACTTCTCCTTTTTCATTTCTAATTGTATTGATTTGAGTCTTCTCCCTTTTTTTCTTGACGAGTCGAGCTAATGGTTTATTGTTTTTTTCTTATCTTCTCAGAGAACCAGCTTCTAGTTTTATTGATCTTTGCTATTGTTTCCTTCATTTCTCTTTCATTTATTTCTGATCAGATCTTCATGATTTCTTTCCTTCTGCTAACTTTGGTTTTTTTTTGTTCTTCTTTCTCTCATTGCTTTAAGTGTAAGGTTAAGTTGTTTATTTGAGATTGTTTTTGTTTCTTGACATAGGATTGGTTGTATTGCTATAAACTTCCCTCTTAGAACTGCTTTTACTGCATCCCATAGATTTTGGGTTGTCTTGTTTTCATTGTCATTTGTTTCTAGGTATTTTTAAAATTTCCTCTTTGATTTCTTCAGTGATCTTTTGGTTATTTAGTAGCGTATGGTTTCGCCTCCATGTGTTTGTATTTTGTACAGTTTTTATCCTGTAATTGATATCTAGTCTTATAGCGTTGTGGTCAGAAAAGATACTTGATATGATTTCAATTTTCTTAAATTTACCAAGGCTTGATTTGTGACCCAAGATATAATCTATCTTGGAGAATGTTCCATGAGCACTTGAGCAGAAAGTGTATTCAGTTGTTTTTGGATGGAATGTCCTATAAATATCAGTTAAGTCCATTTTGTTTAATGTGTCATTTAAAGCATGTGTTTCCTTCTTTATTTTCATTTTGGATGATCTGTCCATTGGTGAAAGTGGGGTGTTAAAGTCCCCTACTATGACTGTGTTACTATCAATTTCCCATTTTATGGCTGTTAGTATTTGCCTTATATATTGAGGTACTCCTATTTTGGGTGCATAAATATTTACAATTTTTATATCTTCTTCTTGGATTGATCCCTTGATCATTATGTAGTGTCCTTCTTTGTCTCTTGAAACAGTCTTTGCTTTAAAGTCTATTTTGTCTGATATTAGTATTCCTCCTCCATCTTTCTTTTGATTTCTATCTGCATGGAATATCTTTTTCCATCCCCTCACTTTCAGTCTGTATGTGTCCCTAGGTCTGAAGTGGGTCTCTTCTAGACAGTATATATATGGGTCTTGTTTTTTTATCCATTTATCCAGTCTATGTCTTTTGGTTGGAGCATTTAATCCATTTACATTTAAGGTAGTTATCGATATGTGTGTTCCTATTACAATTTTCTTAATTGTTTTGGGTTTGTTATTGTAGGTCTTTTCCTTCTCTTGTGTTTCCTGCCTAGAGAAGTTCCTTTAGGATTTGTTGTAAAGCTGGTTTGGTGGTGGTGAATTCTCTTAGCTTTTGCTTGTCTGTAAAGATTTTAATTTCTCGGTTGAATCTGAATGAGATCCTTGCTGTGTGGAGTAATCTTGGTTGTAGATTTTTCTCTTTCATCACTTTAAATATGTCTTGCCACTCCCTTCTGACTTTCAGAGTTTCTGCTGAAAGATCAGCTGTTAAGCTTATGGGGATTCCCTTGTATGTTATTTGTTGCTTTTCCCTTGCTGCTTTTTAATATTTTTTCATTGTATTTAATTTTTGACAGTTTTATTACCATGTGTCTTGATGTGTTTCTCTTTGGATTTATCTTGTATGGGACTCTCTGTGCTTCCTGGACTTGATTGACTATTTCCTTTCCCATATTAGGGAAGTTTTCAACTCTAACTCTTCAAATATTTTCTCAGTCCCTTTTTTTTTTCTCTTCTTCTTCTGGGACCCCTATAATTTGAATGTTGGTGAGTTTAACATTGCCCCAGAGGTCTCTGAGACTGTCCTCAATTGTTTTCATTCTTTTTTCTTTATTCTATTCTGTGGTAGTTATTTCCACTATTTTATCTTCCAGGTCACTTATCCATTCTTCTGCCTCAGTTATTCTGCTATTGATTCCTTCTAGAGAATTTTTAATTTCATTTATTGTGTTTTTCATCATTGTTTGTTTGCTCTTTAGTTCTTCTAGGTCCTTGTGAAACATTTCTTGCATTTTCTCCATTCTATTTCCAAGATTTTAGATCATCTTTACTATCATTACTCTGAATTCTTTTTCAGGTAGACTGCCTATTTCCTCTTCATTTGTTTGGGTTGGTGGGTTTTTACCTTGCTCCTTCATCTTCTGTGTATTTCTCTGTCTTTTCATTTTGCTTAAGTTACTGTGTTTGGGGTCTCCTTTTTGCAGCCTTCAGGATTGTAGTTCCCATTGTTTTTGGTGTCTGCCCCCAGTGGGTAAGTTTGGTTCAGTGGGTTTTGTAGGCTTCCTGGTGGAGGGGACTGGTGTCTGTGCTCTGGTGGATGAAGCTGTACCTTGTCTTTCTGCTGGGCAGGACCATGTCCGATGGTGTGTGTAGGGGTGTCTGTGAACTTATTATGATTTTAGGCAGCCTCTCTGCTAATGGGTGGGGTTATGTTTCTGTCTTGCTAGTTGTTTGGAATAGTTTGTCCAGCACTGTAGCTTGCTGTTCGTTGAGTGGAGCTGGGTCTTAGCAGTGAGATGGAGATCTCTGAGAAAGCTTTTGCCGTTTGATATTATGTGGGGCTGGGTGGTCTCTGGTGGACCAGTGTCCTGAACTCAGCTCTCGCACCTCAGAGGCTCAGGCCTGACACCCTGACAGAGCACCAAGATGCTGTCAACCACGCGGCTAAGAAGAAAAGGGAGAAAAAGTAAGAAAGAAAAATAAAGTTATTAAAATAAAAAATAAAACAAATATTATTAAAAATAAAAGAGTAATAAAAAAAGAAAGAAGGAAAGAAGAGAGCAACCAAACCAAAAAATAAATCCACCAATGATAACAAGCACTAAAAACTATACTAAAAACAGAAAAACAAAAATAAGTGGACAGACAGAACCCTAGGACAAATGGTAAAAACAAAGGTATACAGACAGAATCACACAAAGAAACAAAGAAGCATACACATACACACAAAAAGAGAAAAAGGAAAAATAT
>NW_020838058.1:2140606-2226364 GCF_003676395.1 Aethalodelphis obliquidens | reverse complement strand
TATATATATGAAGAGAGCAACGAAATCAATAAACAAATCTACCAGTGATAATAAACTCTAAGTACTAAACTAAGATAAACATAAAACCAGAAACAAATTAGATAGAGAAAGCAAACCCCATGTCTACAATTGCTCCCAAAGTCCACCACCTCAGTTTTGGGATGATTCGTTGTCTATCCAGGTATTCCACAGATGCACGGTACATCAATTTGATTGTGGACATTTAACCAGCTGCTCCTGTGGCTGCATGGAGAGATTTCCCTTTCTCTTCTTTGTTCGCACAGCTCCCGGGGTTCAGCTTCGGAGTTGGCCCTGCCTCTGCATTAGGTCGCCTGAGGGCGTCTGTTCCCTGTCCAGACAGGACACGCGGTTAAAGAAGCAGCTGATTCGGGGGCTCTGGCTCACTCAGGCCGGGGGGAGGGAGGGGTACGGATGCGGGGCGAGCCTGCGGCGGCAGAGGCCGGCATGATGTTGCAACAGCCTGAGGCACGACATGTGTTCTCCCGGGGAAGTTGTCCCTGGATCACGGTACCCTGGCAGTGGCGGGCTACACAGGCTCCCGGGAGGGGAGGTGTGGAGAGTGACCTGTGCTTGCACACAGGCTTCTTGGTGGCGGCAGCAGTAGCCTTAGCGTCTCATGCCCGTCTCTGGTGTCCGTGCTGATAGTCGCTGCTCATTCCCGTCTCTGGAGCTTGTTTAGGTGGTGCTCTGAATCCCCCCTCCTCGCACACCCTGAAACAATGGTCTCTTGCCTCTTAGGCAGTTCCAGACTTTTTCCCGGACTCCTTACCGGCTAGCTGTGGCACACTAGCCCCCTTCAGGCTGTGTTCATGCAGCCAACCCCAGTCCTCTCCCTCTTAGGTCCTTATTATTATGTGCCAGACAGAGTGCCAGGGCTTTCCTGAAATGATAATAGCTACCTTTTAACAAGCACCTACTGTGTGTCATACACTTTTCTGTTCATGATCTCACTTAATCTGCACAATGACTCTTTGAGTTTGGCATTATTATGTCCACTTTTAAATTAGGCAACAGAAGCTCAGAAGAGTTAAGTGACTTGCCCAGAGTGGCTTGTACAGAACTGAGATTTGAATCTAGTTCTGTCTGACTCTGAAGCTGGTGCTCATTATACTACACAGATGCTCCTCAGTGTCAACTTCTCAGAATCTTTGTCCCAGGAAACACTCTAGGGAAAAAGAATTTCTTGATTGTATTAGTCCAGATAGGATAGGATAAATATTGTAACAAACAACCCCCAAATCTCAGTGGTTTAATGCAATCAACAATTATTTTTTATCCATGTCACAGTCAATGCTGCTTGGAAGGAGTGGGTGTGGGCTGGGCTGGGAGGCTCTTATCTACACAGACATCCAGCGACCCAAGCTCATTTTGTAGTGTGGCTTGGCCACCTTTATGTCTCTGGAGTCCTTTACTGGATCCTCTGCATTCTGCCGAGAGGTGAGGGAAAAGCGAGAAGGTGGAGGAGGCACACCCATTCTTACCTGTCTCAGCCTAGAGGGGACACACATCATTTCTGTTCACATTCCAAAGGTAAGTACTGACCACCCCATTGCAAGGGAGCCTGGGTGATGTAATTTGGTGGTGGACCCTTAAGAAGAGGAAATGCATTTGGCGAGCATCTGTACAGTCTCTGCCACACAGATCTGATATGCTATAGTGCAATTCCCCAAAGTATCAAATCTGCTAATTATAGCTTGTGACCTTCGATGAAGTTACTTAAAACTCTGTGTGGCTCAGTTACTTTACCTCTAGAATGACGAGAACAGTAGCATCTATCTTATGTGATGAGGGTTACATGAGGATTAATACATGTGAAGCACTTAGCTCAGAGCCTAGCACACAGTAAGCATATGATAAATGGCATCCAGCGGCAAACTCTATTCCCTCCATCTTTTAGAGGCCATAATGCACATTAGTATATTGGAGGTTCTGAGAAGTCTCTAAGTAGAAACATTTTTTATTTTTAAGTTTGGGTAACCCAGCCTTTCACAAGCAGATTCCTCCTCAGAGCCACCCTTCAGCATTGAGTGGAACTGGCGTTCTCTGAAACGTGCTTTGGGAAACTCCACTCTCCTTCCAGTAAGCTACTCCAATGAACAGTGTCAGTGCTTTGAGGATATTTCCATTTGGTGTTATTGATACTTTCTTTCCTATTCATTATCTCCTATTTGGAGCAGGGGTAAAGGGAGGTTCTTTTTTTAAAATGCCAGCCTGTGTCAGCTGGGCTGCTGGGGACTGGGAAAGAGCCATTGTGTTTTTGTGGGAGCTGGGGCTTTCTAAGAGGAGGAGCAGAAACTGGGCTGGTGGCTCTGGTGGCTGTAGGATAAACAAGCCGATGGATGTCCAGATGGACCAAGTCAGCCCCCCACTCTAACCTTCCAGGTCAAAGTTCAGAGGATCCAATCTCAAGAATGCCATGGATCACTCCAATGATTCTATTCCCCTCTTAAATCTGTGAGTTGATATGGGAAAAAATTCTCTGATTATCTAATAAAGACCAACCATGAACAATGGTCTTGGGCAGTTCATAAACAGCCACTGTCCTGATACTCAGGAAGGAGCCACTGCCTCTGAAACACTTTGCCTCCTGCTCACCTTTTCTCAAGACTCCAGACCCTTCTCGTTGATCCCATCTCTCTGGCTTCTTCTTTTGCCTGCTGGTCCAGGGAAGGAGCTCCTTTCATCACACCTGAAAGCAGGGATGACTCGGAGCAGCTTCAGCTCTACTGATGCTGCTGTAAGCTGCCACCTGCTCACCATGCCACCCCCAATGAAAGTATAATCCAAATAAAGTACCTTTAAGCAGATGCAGCCTCCAGGCAAACTCCCCTGCTCCCGTAATACACATTTCAGATCACTGTCCCTAAACCCCTGATGAATAAAAATGGCTAGAACTTTGTTCCTTGCCTCCTTCCTCTCCTCCCTCCTCACCATCCCTTGCGATTTTCTTGACTGGTAATTATCGGAAAGCAGACACGCTTAGGTCAATGAACATGCACGCTTCTCCATCTGTGGGTTTTCAGGGCTGTGCCTCATGCCCACAACAGCCAGCACATTTGCAGCTCCCTGCAAGAGTGCTTCCTTTAGCATCTCAACACGTGGCAATGGATGGGAGGGGGAGAAGGGGAAGCAAGAGGTATTCTTGCTGGGGGAGGCTAAGGTAAGCTCCCCAGAGCAGAAGCCATATCTTACATCCCTTCTGAAACCTCTCTTCCACCCCCTGCACCCAACATGAGGTGGGCAGGAGGCTGAAAGCAGGAAGAATTCACTTCATCCCTGCTGGGAGACTAATGCCCTTGCCATTGCCACTGTCAGCTCTAAATTGTCAGAAGCCCCACAGTGGCAGCTCTGGCTCCTCCCTTCACATGCCCTCACAACCCCACGATGACTTAGAAGCCTCACCAGGCTGGCTGGGTCAGCCTGCAAGCTCCTCAGCCCCCAAGCCTGGAAGGGACCCAAAGAAAGAAGTTTGTTTGGTTTTTTTCTGTGTAGAAATGGATGGGTGATTCAAGTAACCAGGTGCAGGCCCCAGGACAAATCACAGGACACATTAAAATACATCACAACCTATCCAACCACAACACACACACACACACACACACACACACACACACAAAACACACACACACACAGTTTAGTGAGCAACTACTGTGTGCAAGTTAATGAGAGCATTCAAAGTGGCTGAGAATAGCCAGGGAGGGGTTGATATACCAATATGTCAACTAAAAGTAAGATGTAGCCTTTTGGAAAATGGAATTTTCTTTAGAGAAATTGCCAGGAAACTAATAGAATCCCCATTCAAGCAATCTTTTATTTTTTTAACATCTTTATTGGAGTATAATTGCTTTACAATGGTGTATTAGTTTCTGCTTTATAACAAAGTGAATCAGCTATACATATACATATATCTTTTAAAAGCAGCATGACATACTGCAAAGAACAAGTTGTGGGTTCTTGTGTGGGTTTCCCTGCTTACTAGCTGGGTAGTCCTGGGAAAGTTATTTAAATTCTCAGAGTCTTAGTTTCATTATCTGCAAAATGGTGATGATAGTAATTTCTTCCTGTGGGATAAAATTGCGATAATGTATGTGTTATTGCAGTGAAAAAAGAATGCACACCATGAGGAATCATGGGGTGCTTCAGGATTTGGACTTCAGTGATTTTGGAGAGGGTTTAAAGAAGTGGGGATTTGCTCTGGATTGGATGCTGTCAGGAATCAGGAGTAATTCTATAATTGAATATCTCAATAAATCTTATCTAAAAAGAGGGAAGATTAAAGCAAAGATAAAGATGTAATTAAACAAGCAGCAGTCACTCGTATTAGCCAGAATTGGGGGCGGGGGTAGAGTTTGGTCATTGCTATGATTTACATAATGTTCATATTTTGTCTCTGTTCAGATCTGATTACACAGTGGCCTTTTCAATCTCATGCTCTCCTGCTGAGCTATTTCGGCCCCCACAGTGGTCTTTCTTGGTTTTGATTCATCATGGTCACAGAGTGGCCTTGTCTGATTTTGATGTTCTGTGAGATTGTTTAGCAGGAGAACAGCAGGGCCCAGCTGATAGTACCAGGCTGGGTCCTAGCTGTGAGGGGCTGTTTGTTTTTTTCTTAGTGCCTCCCTTATAGCCAAGGGCAGATGAAGTTGGGTTGCTGAACATTAATCAGTGATAGCCAGGTTTTCACTTTTGCCAAGATTTTGCTGATCAGGAGGTTGGCTGGAGAATGTAGTCTGTAGCAGGACTAGTGTTAGTCTACTCTGCTTCAGGATGAGTTGTTGAGTCCTCCAATGTGACAATGGTTGTAGAGTAGCATTTCTAACTCTATCCAGGCTATATCAGCCAACTGTAATACTAACAATTATCAGAAACACAATGATGATTAGTCTAGGAAACAAGTGGCTTTTATTCTCCCAGCTGTTTTACTTATCTCGTAGTGTATTGGCATAGCAAGAAGTATTTGCTATAGTGTAAAATTCCCCTTGACTAGTCAAGAGAAAAATCAAGGGTAATGTGATCGTTTATAACAGCCCTGGCTACTGAAATTTGACTAGGTTGTTGGGCTTTCAGAGTCGAGCTTATATTATTTAAGATTTTTTCTAAGGTCAGAGACAAGTTTTGGATCATCTTTGCCAGTTCTATTATTTCTAATATGGGAATCACAACTCTAATAGTATACATGAAGAGGCAATCAGTTATCCCTTCTGGGAGTTCTCCAAAGTAGTTTGCATATGCCTCATTTTGGAGGTGATTGGGTAATCTGGGGGTAATTTAAAAATTATTTCTAGATAAACATGATCCTCTGGAGGAGTGGTAATTTTAAATCTCTAAAAATTATCCTGAATATACAAGATGAGTTAGTGTGATTTCTGATGTCCACATATGAAATAGTACCCTAATGGGGCACAGACTGTATTGGGAGCAAAAGTGACATTTGTGACAATAGCAGTGAGCCCATTTTGTATCCTTCTAAGTTAATATAGTTTTTTTTTTGAGTCGGATTGAGCAGTTCTTGCAAAGCAGGCTGAAGCGTCTCTGAAGGTGTGTATAGGATATAGAGAATTTCCTGACAGAAGGAAGCAATTGTAGGTTTTTCCTTCTTCGAGTAAATGCAGGAGGCTGACTGCGTTTCAAGTGTCACAGCCACAGAGAGTGTGACAGGGAAAGCAGTATTTCCTAGGAGGTTATGCTTTTTTTCTCAATGAGAGAGTTTGCACAGCATGGGGAACCATTGAGTTTAGTGGAGAGCTAACACTAAGCTAATTGACGTTTTGACATGTTTTGCTATTGCTGTTATAGCTCTTAGGCAAGGTGCTATGCCTCAGCTACTGGATCTAATGAAAGACCAAAATAAGCAATATACCTCTGACCATTCCCCTGGAATTAAGCTATTACATACCCCTAGTGCCTATCCAGAAACTTTATGAACAAAAAGGGAAAAAGCGTTTGTCAATCTAGAATCCCGGAAAAATCTTTTGACAGACAGGTATTGTATCAGTCTTTGTGCTTAAATATTAGTATGTTTATTTTAACTTGAAAGTTATTCAACATGGAAAGATATCTACATTTGCATATTTTACATATCTGGAAGATAAACTCTATTTTTAATTTTTCAGGTTATTTATAATACTAAGTTTGGGAGACAAAGTTCTCATAATAGTTTGACAAAAGTTGGAGATAATTAGACAAACCTAATTATTCTTATTATCCTTTCTTTTATAGGATGAATGGGCAAATCTTTTTGTTACTTAATGCTCATTTTAGGAAACCCAATGGTTGTTTAGACGTAAAAGACATTTTAATAGTTTTATCATTCTGCATTTGGGAAAGGCAAAATTAAGAATAGTTGTTAGAAGGGACTAGGTATAAGTCATAAATATCTAAAGCCAAAAGTATTTATAGTTAGCATGGTAAAATTACCCAGTGATAAACAACAACATCTATTAGACAATTAACTTTTTTAAAAAAATAAGGAATCTTTAACAAATGATTTCAGACTGTGTCACAAAGCTCAGAGAGTTAACAATAATTTGGAGACAAAAAGGAACCTCTACTAATTTGGGCACAGAAAAACTTAGTCATTCTACAAAAAAAAAGACCCAAATTCTAATTTTACTCCTTTGGTACATTATTCATGCAACAACTTGTAATAAAGAATTTATTAATACACCTTTATATATTTGCACTTATGCATATACAGATATATAAATATGAAAATATGTAATAATCTCAAGCTTTTAACTATTGCTTTAAATATAATTAACTTAGTATGTTAAATAAAACATATTTAAAATAACTATGAATGCTTCTTTATTTTTTAAATTTTTATTGAAGTATAGTTGCTTTACAATACTGTGTTAGTTTATACTGTACAGCAAAGTGAATCAGCCATATGTGCACATATATCCTCTCTATTTTGGATTTCCTCCTCATTTAGGTGATCACAGAGCACTGAGTAGAGTTCCCTGTGCTATACAGTAGGTTCTCATTAGTTATCTATTTTATACATAGTATCAATAGTGTATATATGTCAATCCCAATCTCCTAATTCATCCCACCCCACCCCCTTCATCCTTGGTATCCATACGTTTGTTCTCTATGTCTCTGTCTCTATCTCTGCTTTGTAAATAAGATGGTCTATACTAATTTTTCAGGTTCCACATGTATGCTTTAATATACGATATTTGTTTTTCTCTTTCTGACTTACTTCACTCTGTATGACAATCTCTAGGTCCATCCACATCTCTACAAATGACCCACTTTTGTTCCTTTTTATGGCTGAGTAATATTCCATTGTATATATGTACCACATCTTCTTTATCTATTCCTCTGTCAGTGGACATTTAGGTTGCTTCCATATCGTGGCTATTGTAAATAATGCTGCAATGAACATTGGGGTGCATGTGTCTTTTTTTAAAAATTTAATTAATTAAATAATTTTTGGTGCGTTGGTTCTTCACTGCTGCCCACAGGCTTTCTCTAGTTGCAGCGAGCAGGAGCTACTCTTTGTTGCGGTTCGCGGGCTTCTTATTGCTGTGGCTTCTCTTGTTGCAGAGCACAGGCTCTAGGCGTGTGGTAGTAGTTGCAGCACGCAGGCTCTGTAGGCGTGTTGTGGCATGTGGGATGTAGAGCGCAGCTCAGTAGTTGTGGTGCACAGGCTTAGTTGCTCTGCGGCACGTAGGGTCTTCCTGGACCAGGGCTCGAACCCGTGTCCCCTGCATTGGCAGGTGGATTCTTAACCACTGCGCCACCAGGGAAGGCCCTATGTGTCTTTTTGAATTATGGTTTTCTCTGGGTATATGCCCAGTAGTGAGATTACTGTGTCATATGGTAGTTCTGTTTTTAGTTTTTAAAGGAATTTCCATACTGTTCTCCATAGTGGCTGTATCAATTTACATTCCCACCAACAATGCATGAGGGTTCCCTTTTCTCCACACCCTCTTCAGCATTTATTGTTTGTAGATTTTTTGATGATGGCCATTCTGACCAGTGTGAGGTGATACCTCATTGTAGCTTTGATTTGCATTTCTCTAATAATTAGTGATGTTGAGCATCTTTTCATGTGTTTGTTGGCCATCTGTATGTATTACTGCTTCTTTAAAAAGCAAAATGAAAATAATATCCATTATCTTTTATACATTTCTATTTCTCTGTAATTACTGTACCAAGTATAACTAACCATTTATATTTTCTTATCTTTAATCGAAGTACTGAACTTTTCTTTCCTGAAACGTGAGAAAAAACTAGAGGACAGAAAATAAAAAGTTGTTTAGCTATGTTTGTCTCCATGAACAATTATTTCATATTTTAACAGTTTTAGAAGGCAAAAAAATGTACAAAATATCATCCAAAACTTTTGTATATTTTGTTAGTTGATTGCCATTAAAAAATAAGAATATAGCTATATTTGTATCTTTTTTTTTTCTTTTTGGAACTGTCCAGACAGCCAAAGATTATTTACAATGAACTTGGGTCTAAGGTTTTAAAATTAGCTAAGTATCTGGAAATTACAACTTAGCTAACACACTGAATTCTTTCAATATACAGCATTTTTTAGAATTTCATAAACAAAGTTTTGAAAAGATTTTTTTCATTCTGTTTAGTTGAATACAATTTTATACATATAATTTTAATTTAAACAAGTTATGGAAACAATACTAACTTGTTTAACTTATAAAACCAATGTAGAAAATTTAAGAAGTTTGAATTATGAGACATTTAAACCTGGTTTTGCATAAGCCAAGATAGTGTGCTAAAGATATCAAATCATACCAAAATTCTTCTTTTATCTTGAAACTAAACCCTCTTCTTTTTTTTTTAACATCTTTATTAGAGTATAATTGCTTATCACACAGTGGTGTGTTAGTTTCTGCTTTATAACAACGTGAATCAGGTATACATATACACATGTCCCCGTATCTCTTCCCTCTTGCATCTCCCTCCCTCCCACCCTCCCTATCCCACCCCTCTAGGTGGTCACAAAGCACCGAACTGGTCTCCCTGTGCTATGCAGCTGCTTCCCACTAGCTATCAGTTTTACATTTGGTAGTGTATATATGTCCATGCCACTCTCTCACTTTAAACCCTCTTCTTTTTTTAAAGCAATTAATTTTTTTTCTTTTTTTTAATTAATTAATTTATTTTTTGGCTGCATTGGGTCTTCATTGCTGCACGCGGGCTTTAGTTGCAGCAAGCGGGGGCTTTGTTGCAGTGTGCGGGCTTCTAATTTTGGTGGCTTCTCTTGTTGTGGAGCACAGGCTTTAGGCGCCCAGACTTCAGTAGTTGCGGTGCGTGGGCTTAGTAGTTGTGGTGCATGGGCTTAGTTGCTCCACGGCATATGGGATCTTCCCGGATCAGGGGTCGAACCTGTGTCCCCTGCATTGGTAGGCACATTCTTAACCACTGTGCCACCAGGGAAGTCCCTAAAGCCTCTTCTTATTTTCTTATTGCTATAGCAACAAGGCTATTATGCTTTTCAGTGCACACAGAAAGTAAGACAGTTTAATAAATTAAAATTTTCTTTTAGACAAATTTGAGTTTATTTGGACTAAATATTCCTAGAGTGTATGCAAGACAACTAAATTGTTTTGTGATAAAATTAATATTTAAAGTTTCACAAGACAGGAAAAAGACAGTGGAACAGAAAAAATGTGAGAGGGTCAGCTGCAGTCAAATGTATAATTATCAACTGTAAAGGGCTACTTATGTTTCCTCTGCAAGGAAAAGAAAGAAAGTTCACACGTAGAAATACAGATTTTGAGGTATACACACAAAAAAGAGAGTACATATAGCTGGTTTTGACATAACGTGGGCCCTTGATAAGTTTATCAAGCTGTATAATTAAAAAGCCAGCACTTTTTAATCTTCCAAATATGGAAACCAAGGAGGTGATATTTCCTACGTTAAACAAACTGACCTCTCTTTTAGACAAAGAAGACAATCTCCTCCAGAGGGTTTCTTTTACTTTTTGCGCTAAAGTACCTCTCCTGTTTATGTCCAAAGCTCCCCCAAAGGGACCACTGCAATTTTAAATCGTCCCTGGTGAAATTGGGCCAGTTAGGGGGCTAAGTGCACAAATTAGCATTATGGGGGGAAAACATGAAGGAAGAGGTGTTTAGCCTGGAAGCGGTGCATTTTTAGACTGAGAAAACCCCATGAGAACTCAACCATCTGTAAAGATGGCGGTGGTGAACTTTGTGCGTCCAGAATTTGGCCAAAGGCCAATCGCCACCAATGAGGGGCCAGATGAAAGCCCCTGATTCTGGGTAGATGAAACTAAAGGAAGCAGGTCTCAGGGACACAAAGACAAGATTGAGAAATCTCTATAAGGCTTTGAAATGATAAACTGAGATAAAGTTTGTCAGAAGGACAATGGTCTGAGGAGACCTGAACTCCTCAGTCCCTGGGGCCAGCTCAAGGACAAATTTATTGAATCTATGCTGTCCTCTCCTTATAGATTGTTCCTCTTATAAACAAACAGCATTAAAGACACTTAGACAAGCAGAGAGACTATAGGAGCATGTGTTAGAAGGCTAGAAAACAATTTTACCAGGGAACGATACAAATCTGAACAGATAATCAAAAATACCCCAAGGGATCTCATTCTTAGAAAAGCAAAATAAACCCAAAGCTGAAGGACTTCAATGAACTATCAGACTGCAATTCAGCACGAACTTATCTCCCAGATATGGGCAGGCTGGCACCTCAAACAGGTAGACAGAAGGAGTCTCAGATGCGGGCACTATTACTAAGTGGAACATCTGGGTCCAAGGCAGTGAGGGCTGCAGCTGAGTGTTGGTGAAGCCCTGTTTCTGTCAATGTCATCCAGCCAAAGACCACCAGGAGCACACCTGGGGTTGAACAAGTTGGACTTATTGCTCTTTGCCTCTAGGGAAAACGTACACTTTGGGGGACAGTGGGGTGTTGGGGTGTCTCCCTTTGCTGCAACGGGCAATAAACCCAACTTGAACAAAGCCAGGTGTATTCCTGGTGGCCTTTTGCTGGAGGGCATTGACAACACATGAAGCCAGAGGGCTCCACCTTTGCCTTCCACCATTTACTAGCTGTGTGACCTTGGGCAAGTTATGTGAGTTCTCTGATACTCAGTTTTCTTGTCTTTAAATTGGACATTGTAACAGTATCCACTTCTTTGGGCTGCTGCAAGACCTGGTAGTAAAATTTGTTTGAAAAAAAACAAAAATGTGGGGAATTCCTTGACCGTCCTGTGTTTGGGACTCCATGCTTTCACTGCTGGGGCCCGAGGTTCGATCCCTGGTTGGGGAGCTGGGGTCCCGCAGGCCGCATGGCTGCAGCCAGAAAACCACCAAAACAAAAAAACCCCACAAAGATGTGATAGCTAGGTCATGTCTGAAGCGATTCCTAGGGTAAACAACTCAGGGATCCAGCGGCCTAGTGAATCTGTGTGCCTGTGATTTTGCTGTAGACAGAGAGCGCTGCTTTGCTGACTCTGGAGCTGGTCTGAGGGAAAGGCTTATAGGCTGCAGTGGGCATTTCCCCTCAGTCAGAGAACCCTCTACCTGAGAGTAATTTCTCCAACCCCCATCCCTGACATATTGTCTAATTGTCTGTAGTACACAATTTAGCAACACCCTTGGGTAATGGGAAGAACACCAGACTTGGGCTTAGAAGAACTGCGTTTGAATCCTAGCTCTTCCAGTGCCAGCTGTGGGCTTCAGATGCCTCAGTTTGCTCATGTGTAAAATGGGTATAACAACCCTACCTCGTATGCTATGGGATTAACAGAGATTACGTTTGTGCAAGAGGGGTAGGGTGATAAATTAGTTGACATAAAGGTTTCTCCTAAGAAGGGTACAGTCCTTTTTAAAGAAAATACTCAGATATGCCAGTTTCAGGGAAGGAGGTGCTCTGATGGAAAGGACTGGAAGATAACACATATGTAGCTAAATTGCTTTTCATAAGAAATAAACATGAACTTGGGGTGGGAGAGAAGAAAAAAGAGGAAATGAGAGAAGGGAGAAAGGAGCAATAGTGGATGCATGGCAGGAGGATGGAGTTTGCAGAGAAATTCCAAGTAGCAATGTAGCCAAGGACTTTTAAATACAGGAATGTCTAGTCATCAATTTTTAATTGTTTGTGTTGCTATAGCATATGCCCCTCCATCCACCCAAACATCGCTAAATTCTGTTACTTGCACAAATCCTTTATGTGAGTGGTTTTTACAGAAATCCAGGAAGAAAAGCAGCATTACCAATCTGGTGTGACAAAAAATAGAAAGCAGGGAGTGGCCATGGAAGATGAACTGGTTGTGAATCAGAAGTTCATTAGGAGCCCAAATTCAGAACCAAATTTGGTCATAGGATTCTGAGCTCCCTTAGAATTCTCAGAAATCTTGGGGAAGACACTGGGCCTCCCTGGCAAGGCGTGGCATAGGGGCTAGAGCCAATTTTATCTGACTTTGAAAGGACAGGCTAAACCCTCTGTTTACATGCGCACATAGGGCAGGTCAAGCATAGGTAGATGCTCAATGTTAGTTGTGTCTGAGTCTCCATTTGGTTAATATCTCTAATATGTTTTCCAGATGAGCCTGTAAATCCCCTCAGGCAAGGGCTGTGTCCTGAAATCCTCCCATTACTCTGTATTCTCCTCAAAACCTGGCAAAGTGCTGGATACAGGATAAGAAGAGAAGAGAGAATATCAACAAGAAAAAGGTCAGGCCCTAATTATTAACGAGAACCGCTATTATTACTGTTGTGCTGTGTCCTAAGCTGAGGTGTGATGCAAACCCAGTCTGGCTTGCTACAAAGCCTGAACCCCTAACCACTGCATTGTACGGCCCGCCTCAGGGCCCATCACATCTTGCCTTGCCCCAAACGATCTTCCCTAGAGTCAGGCTTGGTTCGGGGAGCTGGTAAGGCTCACAAGATGAAGGAATGGGGGGCCAAAATGCAGAGTAGAAGGTATGTCCATAGGGAACTGTGATTTCTTTTTTGAGGTTTCCCTAGCAACCCCCCCAGCTCCCTCCCCAGAAACCAGCTTGGCTTGCCATGGAAGATTGCCCTGGCTTGTAGGGTTGCCAGAATTAGCAAATAAAAACACAGGGCACCCAGTTAAATCTGACTTTCAGATAAACAATAAACACATTTTTTAGTATAAGTATATCCCAGACAGTAATTGGGAACATACTTATCCTAAACAATTTTTTTGTGGTTTATCTGAAATTCAAATTTAATTGGGTGTCAAGTATTTTATCTGGCAAGCTTACTTGCCTGGACATCATACTTCAGAGAGTAAAGGAATGGGGGGCTTTTAGAATTTCCCCTTCAGTGGCTTCAGCATGGGGAAACTGACGCAGGCTGTTTTGCACAGCCCTTGAGGGAACTTCTTCAAGGACTGTGCTTATGGCCCTGCGTGGGTGCGAGTGCTGGTGTAGGCTGACCAACTTGTCCCAGTTTGCCTGGCGTTTACCTAGGTTTAAGCATGGAAATTCCCACATCTCAGGAAACTTCTTGGTTCTTGGCAAACCAAGACAGTTGGTCATCCTAGTGAGGACCATACCTAGAGGAGCATGCGGCTGAACTGCTGGGTGAGTCTCAAAGGGTCTCAGTACTCCTCAGCATAGTTCCTCAGGTCCATTTAAAAGATGAAGAGGTTCCGGGGAAGTCTAGGAATCCTGGATCTGAAAGGCGTTGGTTCTAGAGATCATTCAAGTTCAGCTTCTGTTTGTTAAATGCTTATTAAACATTTTCAGAGATACCCTGTCACCTCCCCTAGTTATTATTATTATTATTATACCGTAGCATAGGCACTGTGCTTACTATGTTCAGTATCTTGTGTAATCGTCTCAATAACTCCACGAGGTCACTATTATTATTGTTCATTTTTTGGAATGAAAACATGGAGACCCAGAGAGGTTGAATTGCCCCAAGTCACAGAGCTGGTATTTGGTAGAGCTGATATTCAAGCCCAGGTGTGTCTGACTTCAGAGTCTATGTTATTAGTCACTCTGCTCCGCTGCTCACAGAGAGCTCTGATCATCTGGAAGGCCCACTTGATACCTTGCTAAAAATCCTTCATGCTGCAATCCTATCAACTTCCTTCTTGATTTATCAACAGAGAGAGGATGGTTACTCCCAGGAAACCCAGGACTAGCCACTCTCTCTAAACTCAGCTTTAACTGGGACAGCCAGCCCCACCCCAGCATTCCCCAGCCACCTCCATGTCCCGTTTTTGAGGAAATCTGAGGACAGTAGGGGAGCTCTTGCCCCAGAATGAAGAACCCTACTGGCTTTTTAGGCTTGTAGCTTAGGCTCAGTGGCTCTCTCTAAGGCCAGCTCCTTGGAGGGTGTCTCATGGGCTGAGAATTGAATAGAGCTTCTGTGGCTGGGCAGCAACAGTACGGCCAGGGTAGAGGGAACATACTGGTGAGGATTTGCTTTCCTTCCTGAAGGTTTCTGCTGCGGGGAGGGAGCAGAGGCTAAGGGAAGCTGCTGACACTCTATCCTTTGAAATCCTTCCAAGAACTGCTGGATTCAGCTTGTGGAAATAATTGCAGTGCTTTAGGAAATTTGAAGGATTTTCAAGGATAACCCAAGAGGCATGTAAAACCCTCTTTGGAGGGTCCTCCAGGGGAATTGCCTCTTAGACTTTATGGTTTTGGACTAATTGTGCTTTAAAAAAGAACCCAGTTCCCTCCAAGGGCCAGGGTGTCTACAGCCTAGGAAGGGGCAGTCCAGGATGGAGGAGTGCATTAACCCCTCCCTGCGCCCCTTGTGCCCCCTTGGCTGTCACAGACAATTCCAGAGCAATCGAGTTCCTAGGCGGGGAATGGTTGGAGAGTGGGAGCTCCCCCAAGGCTCAGTGCCTGCCGCATCCTATTCAGTGGCAGGAGGAGCCCATGCTGGTGGGGAGAGCAACCACCCAGTATTCCTCCTGGTCTCAGCCCAAGGTGTGGGAAGAGGGGAGGGGGAAAGCAATCCTCAGCCCTGTGGGGCATTTGTGCTAAGCTCTGGCCCCATGATTTGTGCTTACGTGGAGTATGCAGCTCTCAGCAGGGAGAACTGAGACTCCCCTTCTTCTCCATCCTGAATGCTGACACAGTTTCCCAAGGAAGGCACCACAGCCTCGAGGGTAGACAATCCACTCCATAGGAGCGTGGCTTTGCGTGAGGTATTGGCCACAGCCCAGAGCGACTCCTTTGAATCAGGCAAGCAGCCAGGGATGAAGGGCTTGGCCTGGCTTCTCTGAATGGACAGCAAACTTTGATGATGATGATGATGGTGGAGGGGGCAGAATCATATCTCTGAAAAGGCAGTCCTGGGCAGCAGCTTTGAAAGGGAGTCTTGAGCAGCTGCCTGAGCAGGTCCCTTCAGTGGCAGACGTAGCCCTCACTGTTCGTGGGATCAGCAGAGGGGCGAGGAGGGGCCTTGTTCCCCTGGAAGGTGGAGGAACCGGCCTCTTGTGCTGAGGACCTTTCTTGCATTCAAGGGCTAATGTCTTCACCTCCCACGGGGAGCAGGACAAGATCAACCCCTCCTCCCCATCCAGCTGTACCTCAGGAGGGGTTCCTGGGAGTACTCTCCTGCGGCTGGAGGTCAGTGTTTTGGAAACGCAGGCAAAGAAGGGTGTGGGCGGCATGGGGGCTGGCCTATCTGTCATGGTGAGGACTTCTCTCTTGTGATCCACCAGCATCAGTGGAGCAGACTCAAGGGACCCACAGGCTGCTGTCCCTCAATCTGCCTGAAGTATTTTTCGAATGAGATTTTCAATCGAAAAACCAAGGCATTGCATATAATTACAATTGTCCCTTGGTATCTGCAGAGGATTGGTTCCAGGACTGGTGAAGATACCAAAATTTGCTGATGCTCAAGTTCCACAGTCAACCCTCAGCCCTCGGTATCCACAGGTTCTGCATCCAAGTATTCAACCATTCGCAGTTGGTTAAATCCAAGGATGCGAACCCCAGGATACCAAAGGCTGATTGTACAAATTCCCACTACACTAAAGTGCGTAGAGTGAAAAGTCTCCCTCTTGCTCCAAGCCCCCTATCCCCTTCCCCAGAAGCAGGCCACTCTTATCAGGCTATGTGCATCCTCCCAGAAAGATCAGAGATCTCTCTTGAAAGTGTTTCCTTTTTTTCTGAGTTTGTTTCAACCTTAACTTTATATTTTTTTAAAATCTTTATTGGAGTATAATTGCTTTACAATGGTGTGTTAATTTCTGCTTTACAACAAAGTGAATCAGTTATACATATACATATGTTCCCATATCTCTTCTCTCTTGCATCTCCCTCCCTCCCACCCTTCCTATCCCACCCCTCTAGGTGGTCACAAAGCACCGAGCTGATCTCCCTGTGCTATGCGGCTGCTTCCCACTAGCTATCTACCTTACGTCTGGTAGTGTATATATGTCCATGCCTCTCTCTCGCTTTGTCACAGCTTACCCTTCCCCCTCCCCGTATCCTCAAGTCCATTCTCCAGTAGGTTTGTGTCTTTATTCCTGTCTTACCACTAGGTTCTTCATGACATTTCTTTTTCTTAAATTCCATATATATGTGTTAGCATACAGTATTTGTCTTTCTCTTTCTGACTTACTTCACTCTGTATGACAGACTCTAGGTCTATCCACCTCATTACAAATAGCTCAATTTCGTTTCTTTTAATGGCTGAGTAATATTCCATTGTATATATGTGCCACATCTTCTTTATCCATTCATCCGATGATGGACACTTAGGTTGTTTCCATCTCCTGGCTATTGTAAATAGAGCTGCAATGAACATTTTGGTACATGACTCTTTTTGAATTCTGGTTTTCTCAGGGTATATGCCCAGTAGTGGGATTGCTGGGTCATATGGTAGTTCTATTTGTAGTTTTTTAAGGAACCTCTATACTGTTCTCCACAGTGGCTGTACCAATTCACATTCCCACCAGCAGTGCAAGAGTTCAACCTTAACTTTAATGACTCCTCTTTTGTGACCTCAAGTTTAACCATACACAAAGTAGAGAAAATGGTATAATGAACCTCCATGTCCCCATCACCCAGCTTCAATAATTTTCAACATTTAACCAATGCTATTTCATCTAATCTTGCTATTGTAATTTTCTGGGGGAGGAAAAAAATCTCAGGCATCATGACATTTCACCTCTAAATATTTCTCTATGCAACTCTAACTGATATAAGATCCTTTTAAAAAACATAATTACCATGCTATTATTACACCTAACAAATATAAGAAAGTCCTTAGTATTATCTACTCTCCAGTGACTGATTTTGAGTCCCACTATCTACAAATTGCATGTAACTTGCCCTGCCTGGAGCTGAACGTGGACACCCTGCTTAGCCTGAGAAGTACAAAGGGTTGGAGACTTGGGCCACAGCAGCCTGAAACCTGTCCATGCTCCCCCGGCTCTTCTTGTTCAGGCCAGAGGCTCTCTGTGTAAACATTCTTTTGAAGCAGAACAATCTTCCAAGCAATTTCTAAGCAATGAGAGTCTGGAGAGGTGCATTCTCTAGAGGTGGCTCTGTCCCTTGCCTGCTGGGTGGCATTGGGAGAGCTGCCTCTGTATCCCATCAGCAAACTAGAACAAATAACATTGGTCCTCAGAAGCTATGTGAGTATTTGACAGCCAAGGATAGTAGTATTATTTCTGCTGTGCTCAGAGATTGTATCAAACATACGGCCCCTCCGCAGGGACCACTGTGCCAAGACTGGCTGAGTTTTCATTTTGGTGAAGGTGGATTATGTGGACAACTTATTTCTCCACGTTGCTAGTATCTATTTGGTGCTCCCCAGACACTCCTTTCCTGAGCTTATTCATCTGATTATTCTGGCTTCCAGACTACCCTTCACTCTATCCCTAAGCCATGGGCATCTCCTCATCACAAATACACATCCAACTCACCCCCTACCCCCATTCATCCTTGCACTGCTCTCTGAATCTTCAGGAGAGGAGAAAGAGCACCCTCTACTTCCTCCCACCCCATGCCAGCTCAAAGTATGTGACATCTCTGGCCCTCAGCCCTCAGTTCTCTTGGCCAGAAAGGCAAGGCCACCAATCGGCATGAAATTGGGTGTGGAAAGTTCTAGCTCAAGTGCCTAGGAAATAATATATTGTCTGCTAGCCAGCCCTCTGTGCCAGGGCTAGAAAAGCTGTAAGAATAAGCCACTTGCCTTCTTAAATTTGATCTGGGAGGACATTATCTTGGGGAGGAGAAGCAAAGCCTCAGCTCCGCAGCCCCAGTGTTAGCAGGTGACCTCAGGTACTGTGCCTTCTATGTTTCCCTTTACAATCTTTTTTAAGAACATGGAGAAGTGGCCTGCCAGATTGGGCACTTGAGCCCTTATTTACTTTCCTGGGAGAAATTCACTGGAATTCCCTGAATTTCAGAGTTCACTCTATATAATGGAGCAAAGAGAACCCACTTGCCCAGTGGCCTTCAAGAATCTGGTAATGTGGGATCACACAGCAGAGAGGGGAGGTAATATCCAAACGTTTTGGAGTTATTTGCAAGAAAGCTGCACAACCAAAGCAAGCTATGATCAAGGGGGCCCAGATCCTCTGAGGTACCATCAGAATTACATTAAGCAAACTGTTTACTAGTTTCATACAATCCTGTATTGTTTCCACAGGCACCCAGTGCAGGCAGCAGGTTGCCACCAAGAAGGCTGGCAGTGCCCTCTTGAGGAATCCCTGGGTACTGCCTGGGACCCAGCTGGACTCTGGAGAATATTTGCCAAGGGCAGCCAGCAGAACCATTGGAAGCAGAATCACAGAAATAGGTGGGGTTGGATAGATTTTTTAAAAAGCCCCCTTGGCGACCTAGAAAAAAACCCTACGAGGCCTGTGGGAAAGGCTCAGGAAAAGGGTGGTGAGCGGGTGCTGAGGCAGAGTGTCAGGCCCTACAGAGCCACTGTAACACAGTAGATCCTGGGGAGCTGGGAATCCTAAGGCACCAGGGACAGTGAACATGACACAGTCACCTGGCTGAGCCCCTTTGCCATCCCAGGCATAAGAACAAGGTGCAGACTGGAAGACATGCTCCATCAAGGACTGTGGCGAGAGAAAAAGAAAGAGAGACAGAAGCAGAGACAGAGATGGAGACACAGAGATTGAGACTTGGGGAGAAGACAAAATGAATAGTATGGCAAGAGAGCTGGAGGAAAGGAGAAGAGAAATGTTGGGGAATATGGTTGAAAAATTGGTATCTGTGAATTTACTGGGAACACATATTTTCCTCCAAGTAGCTTCGCAGTCCCCAGAGCTGCTGCTGGGAATCCAGGGGCAGATTTGTGAGAAGCTCAGCCTGAGAGATTTCCCCTGCATATGGAGCTGTCTCATCTATTCGAGCTGTAAAAAAACATCTCTCTCATCCCCTAAATCAGAACCCTCAAAGTTTGCACTCAGCTTCTTCTGCCATCTGAGAAGCTGAGGGCACACATTTGGCCCATTTGACTTCTTGCTTTTGGTCCCCCCTCTCCTCCAGGGCCATTCTCACAACAACCATCCAGAAGTTAATTGTTGGCACAATCCTACAACTCAGTTTCCTCAGTAAGTGGAGTCTGTGGCTGGAGAACAGGGCTGGCGAGGTCAGGGATCCTGGGACCCTCTACCATCAGTCATATGGCCTTAGTCTGGTCTGCTTCAGAAAGCTACTATTATACGGTTCTGCCAAAGGGGCAGTGTTTACAGGGATCCTTTCTCCTTGGGGCTGGTATAAGAGCAGAGGATATAGAGTTCTAGGACTCTGGACAAGCCTCAACTACTGCAGGACTCAGGAACCGAGGGGACCCACAAGAGCATCTGCAGAAGATTCACCCATTTCCTAACAGAAGAGCCCAAGCCAGAAACGTGACCAAGGTCACAACGCAAAGAGAAAACTGTAAGACACAATTTTGCCTCTCTCCCCACCATAGGAAGATTCTAGACTCTGCTCAATATCTCCTTCCTCTCCTCTCTTACCCCAAGGCAAAGCCATGGGGAAAATTAGGGAGGTGGCATCCCTTACTTCCCTGGAGTCTTAATGGTACTCTTCCATTTATATGCCAACCAGTTTCCTTATAGGCCGTCCATGGGAAGATGTGGGCCTCAAGGTCAAGAGAGTCGTGTCTCTCTGAGATTCCTGAAGGGATAGGGAACACGAACAAGGAGCTAGGTAGACACTGGTTAAGGTTCAGTTCTTCTAGAAAACCTTCCATAGGCTAATCCCACCCAGTCCTGGGCACTCAAATACCTTCACAGTCTTTAGAAATAAATATTATTAGGGTTAGTATCTTATTCCCTTGTTTTTGCTACTTGGCTATTTTTTCTTAGTGTTTCTCTGAGGAAAGAACCATATTACTTTCCCCTTCCCTCCATCCTCACTGGCACCCATGGCTTCACCTCAACCCAGTCCCTGCCTCTCACCAGCCTGGGTTCAGCTCTCTGATGACACTATTCTCAGGGTGGGATATTGACTACCTAATTCCCAGATTGTGTTCTCATGTCAAAGTCAATTACCTTCCATGGAAATCACCCACATCCCTAACTCTGACCTTTTCTTAAGCCTATTCTGTGAACCTGCACAACAGGTCTTGCCCCGTCCCTGGGTCTCTGTTATCCTGTGTATAAAAATGATTACAATTCTAGTTTTCTCCAGCTTGGTCAAAATCTGTTCGTGGAATCAACAGCTTGTGTTTTGTCCTCATTCAGTTGAAACTAAGAAGGATTTGGAGGAAATTATTTTAAAAGACAATTTTTCTTTTCTCTTGTGTTTCTGGAGCTGGGATGGCAGGGAAGGAACGTTTATTTTCCAAACGGTGGTGGGGAGAGTAATGGTGGATAGGGTCAAGGGCAGCTAGGAGTGAGGGGTGGGGTTGGGGCAGAGCTGGAAGGACTGGGAGGTGGCATCTAGGTTTTAGACCCTGACTGCCTCGTCAGGGCTACTACCTTCCTGGCTTCTGACACTTGTGCTGCCCCATCCCACACCAAATAGATCCAAGGATCAGTTGGAGACCTGCAGGACCTCTTTTTATTTCCACCCCCAAACCGCATTTCCAGATGTCTCTGCAGCAAAGTGAAATTCCACACAGGCAAGCCTTAGGGGGGGAAAAAAAAGAAAAAAATGAGACAGTTGGCAGTGAAAAGCAGAAAGAAGATGGAGGCCTTAGAGAAGGGAGTATCCCTGAGGAGGTGGGGACAAGGGGAGGAGAAGGGGAGGAGGAGAGGAGGAGGAGAGGAGGAGGAAAGCGGGCCTGTCCCTTTAAGGGGGTTGGCTGTCAATCAGAAAGCCCTTTTCATTGCAGGAGAAGAGGACAAAGATACTCAGAGAGAAAAAGTAAAGGACCGAAGAAGGAGACTGGAGAGACCAAGATCCTTCCAGCTGAACAAAGTCAGCCGCAAAGCAGACTAGCCAGCAGGCTACAATTGGAATCAGAGTCCCAAAGACATGGGTGAGTTTCAAAAACTTTAGCATGGAAAATTCAAGCCAAAGCACAGGAATTTGCAAGAACTTTGCGGTTCGGGGTTTCTAATGGTTGAAATGAGTTGTGTTTTGGCACCTGTTTTCTTTTTAATTCCTTAGCACGCAATTAAATTAACTCCTTTGCTGTACTGAGAATGATGCTTTATTGTCAAAGAACTCCAGCAGCACGTGGAGAGTCCCACAGGTCCTTGGAGAGAGTGCCCGGCGGGCTGGACGTGGTCATGTGTCCTCCTACCCCCTCACTTCCCTCTACCTTCTCTTTTCCCCTGGTTCCCAGGCCCCTGTAATGGCCCAGTCAGCTGACATCCCTGGTTTTGCTGGAGGAAACTAATGTTGGCTGGCCCTCAGCTGTTCAAAATAATTGCTTGCTTGATACAAAATTTGGACCCTGCTGGGCATCAGAAGGAAACTGGGAGAGATGGGCTCAGGCTTGGCCATGGCTGAGGAGGCCAATCTCAGGTTCAGGAAATGAAAATAAAGTCCTCAATGGCTTTACCATAGGGAACGGATATGGGTAAGGGTGTGTGTGTGTGTGTGTGTGTGTGTGTGTGTGTGTGTGTGTGTGTGTGTGTTTGTGTGTGTGCATGCACATGTATGGGTGACCATATGTAGCAAATATTAAAGACTTAGCCTTCCTGAGGCCATGGCTCAGACTCTAAATCCTTGCTATGACAAGGAGGTTGATGGGACCTTAGGGCTCTTACTGACTTGGTTGAGTACTGAGGGCTTCTCTGTAGAGAAGCTATGAGGTCTGAGGTCTGGTCTCTGGTGGTGTCTACTCAGAGCAAGGTGTGCAGAGCACAAGGGTCTTTGTCCACACAGGATGCCACAGAAACATGTAGACATTTCTCACATTTGGCAAAACAAGAGCAGCAGCTTGAATACATCCTAAATGAAATGAGAATCAATTGTCCTGAGTATTCACCATCAAATGTAATACTCAGAAGGCTCCAACAACATCCATGGAGATAGGTTTTCAATTATACTAAGCTGGTGTCAGACTTTAGGTTGTTTCATCCTGAAACACTGAGAGAGCTTTTTGAAGCGTGTATTCAGGCAGGATAATTAAGAGGGCAGAGAACTTGTCTAGAAGTTAACACAACCAGGTTTGAATCCCAGATCTGCCACTTATGAACTTCGTGACATTGGGTAGGTTGCTGTGAATGATCACTTCATCATCTGGAAAATGGGGATAACGATAACTGCTTTGTCTACTTTCAGGGTTATAAAAATCAAATAATAATGACGTGGGAGTCCTTTGAAAATGGGCAAGCTCTAGAACAATTGTAAATAATAATCATACCAATTATTATATAATAATGCATGTACAGGCTGACTCTTCTTTACAAAGTGTTTGGGCTTTCTTTGTATGTACTCTGTGCACTTGGGTAAGAATCATTTGTCCAATTGAGTGTGGCCAGGTGAGAAGTGAATGTTGGAGGAACTCAATTCCTGCCCTAGGTAACATCAAGAACCCTACCTAATGTCAAGGCAGCTGATTGGGTAGCTTGTGAATTAAAAAAAGGAGAGGGAGTAAAGAAGGATGCTGAATATTACTTCCTTAGAGGATGAAAGCCCTGAGGAAAAGGCAGGAACAAATAAGGTGACCATAGGGATAGTTTCCTGTTATGGAGGCTGGATGATTTCCTTCAGGGGAGATTACCATAGTGAGGGCACAGTAGAGGTTGTGTATTGGATACCAGATCCTGGGGGTGGGCCATACTTGGGCCAGGTGCACATGATGGAGTAGCCATTGAGTTCTCAGTTATTCAATGACAAAGTATCTCAAGTACTTTGTAAATAATAGACCATCTCCAGCAAGGTACTGAACTGCTACTACTTCTGACATGGAGTGTTTGCTGTTTAACAATTGTAGTAGACAAATTATATCGTGGAATCTGGGATTGGAAGGAATTTAAGAAGCTGCCTGAGCTTATTCTCAATGCAGGATTCCCTTCTACGACAGCCAATTAAACATTCCTACAGCTTCTTCTTAATCACCCCCAGGAACAGGGAGCTCACTACCTCAACCATACAGAATCCAGTAGGATTGGAAGTGAAGAGGAACAGGGAATTCAGTAGTGTCCACACAAAAGGTTTACGGGGGAAATGATAATTCATTAAAACTTGTCCTGACTTGGGAGAGGGATGTTCCAAATGAGTCTTTGGGATAACAATGGAACCGGAAAAGAGCCAAAGAGCAGTAGCTGATTATTCTCTGCTTAGTAACATAATGCCATTACTGAACAGCAAAACATTGGCTCCTGCAAAGCCTGATGTCTGAGAACAGTGGCTGTTACCCCGGTAACCAGACTATGATGCTTCCCTCCAAAGGTGGCTGTTTGCCGAGCAGAGTAGTTTTGGCTGGCTCAGAGTAAGTGAATGTAGCCTAGGCAAAAAGTGTGGAGGCAGAGCAGGGGTCCAGTTTTTTACAAAATGCCTGAAGACTATCTGAATCCCATCACGATGGCCAGAATGCTGCAAGAATGCCAGGAGCTAAAAAGAAAGCAGATTCAAACCAGCACATTCACTTACCTTTCCTAGAGACACTGACCAAAATGATCATAGGTAGCCTTCCCCACCCCACTCCTCACCTTGGCCCTGCAGAGCCAGAGGCGCTCTTGGAGAGCCAGGCAGATTGAAAGGTCTGCTCTGCTTCGAGGACCTTTTGCTCTGGCTCTGTGCTAGGAAATCCAACAATTTACTCAATAGCCTGACAACTAGAACTATGCTCTCAAATCTCTCTGAGTAGTAACAAGGCCCAAGAAACCCCTGGGAAATGGGTGGGAGGGGAAATATAGTCTCCAAACCTATGAAGGCAGAACCCCAGCCAGTGGAATCTTTTTCCCTTGTTCCTTTTTGTGTATTAACTTAAATCCTTGAAAACCATCCCCAGGATTCCTGGTGCTGAAAGAAATCAACAGTAGAAATGCCCTCCTTGCCCACAGAACTTCAGGTCCAGAGAACATCAAGTCAGGGCAGTGACCTGATCAGGAAGGGTCACAGCAGCCATGGGAAGTGAACAGAGTAGCTTTCCCTTCCTTTCCCACTGTCAGGGCCTGCCCAGTGTCAAACTCACAGCAAAAGCTCAGCAAGTACTGATTGATTAATTCCTCCTTGGTTATTTTAAAATGGTCCTAGAGGTGATCGTTCAGTTCTGCACTGGCCTCTCAGCTTTCTGCCAGACAGGGCTCTGGAAAGGAGTCAGTGACATCCCGAGGAAGAGAACAAGGTTCCCTAGATCAGCTTCACACTGCAACCAAGGGGAGAGGAGGAAATGGTGGGAGACTAACCTAAGGAATAAGGTATGAAAACTGTTGTCTCTCAGCTTAGTGCCAGGTGCTTCTCTTTAACCTTTCCAGAAGTGGGCAAGGCGAAGACAATGTGTCAGAGATAGAGTTTAACAATCCAGCCTCTACCCCAGTCTCCCAATGTTTGGGTATAAATTGGCATACATGTGTGCACATGTGTATCCATGCATGCGTGCCTGTATGTGTGTGTTTGGGGAGGAGTAGGGAACATAGGAAACAAGGTGGTCCAGATGCTGTTGCCATGGCAATAATAATACCTGTTCAAAGAGGAGCCTGAGATTCCTTTTATGTTTAACTCTGCATGACTTGACTATCTAGCAAGCTTGGATTCCCATGCCTCAGGGGCTACAGAGCCCCTTTCCAGCGCTTGAATGTGGTATAAGTGCTGATTTCATGTAGGAAAGACAAGATTATAGGCAGGGCTTTGTCTGGTCAGGATAAGGCCAGAAGCAAAAGTCTTTGTCTCTGGCACCTCCTGTTGATTGTTCTTTTACTCCTAGAACCCACCCACTCATCCCCATCCATCCCCAGTACCAGTCACGGCTGCTCTAGCATCTTGGTCCTGTCAACTGTGATAGGTCCTGATCAAGGGAGCCTCTGTTCATGGGGTGAGGTTAAGGGGTGGGTTCTGGGAGGAGGGTAAGACTTTAGCTCAGATTAGAGACTTAGGGAGATGGGGCCAGTTTTTCACTCAATGAGCCTGCCTGTTGTTTAGCTCTATTGTATAGGGTTCTTCTATCTCTCCCTTTGTCAGCTGGATTCAAGGGACAGGCTGGGAATTGTGCAAGGCACAATTGGTCTCTTTCTACCATCCCTTTCCATGAAAGCCCTTCCTTTCCTCCCTTTGATGGGTTCCCAGATTCACACTAAATTTCCATCACGGAGCTTGTCCTTGAGGCGTTCCCAGGGCATGGGAAAGGAGGGAGGGCTTGGGAGCTTTTGGCTCCTGCTTAAAGAGACAGCATCAGGATCAATCCAGTCCCTTGGATAGACGAATCTGGATGAGTCACAGCAGTCCCGTTGATCCTTTTCAGACTCCTGTGAAGAGCATTAATGAGAAGGGCTTGAAGTTCTATCACAGATTGATTAGACTAGTTTGGGGAGTTCGCAGATATATCTAGCCAACACTGAATATCTCCCCTTTGCTTACATTTTGCCCACAGGACTTGGTTATACACATTTTAACACTAGATTATAGGCAGCTTTGGTTTTTGATTCACAGACATGTTTGTTTTCCCCAATAAGACTGAAAGGTCTTTGAAGAAAGGGACTGGGCCTTATAATTCCCTTTTGTTTCCCATAGTGTCTAGGTTACTGCTAATATGCTCAATAATTGTACTGAATCCAATGAACAGAAATGAAAGGAAAACACCGGGGAAGGTTATTATTTTTCTTTATCACCTCTCAACAAAGTAAGGTGGTTTAATCCAATTCTGTTGCATTGGGTAATATTGTTGCTATATAGTTCTTTTATGCCAACTCCACCATGTTGCAGTCTATACTTAGCCTGGAAATGTGAGAATGTCCTTGCAAGAGCCAAGGAACTTCTTCAGAATCCCTCACAGCCTTCCTGAATCAAACCGATATCTTTTCAACCATGAAGTCTTCTGAAATGGAGACCCTCTGGCTTTAGGTTCACACATTCCCAAATCAAAGGGAACCCAATGGACCTTTCTCAGAATGTTCTGATTGTCAACTACTTTGATGACACAATTTCTTGCATGTTCTAAGTTTTTCCCAGTTGGAATCCAAAATTTGATTTTTTGCTTGGACTGACTGACTGAGATCCCTCACTTCTGCTGAACTTAAATGCCCCCAGAACAAACATTTCATTTCAATGTGAAGAGGTGGACACCTGATGCTTATGCTGATATTGTTGAACTGTTTATAGCTGAAGAGTGATAGATTTATCCAGGGCCATTTATTTCCAACTCCATGTTAGAGACTCATTAAAGCCTATGTCCTTTTGTACCTTGCTTCGAGTGGCAGTGGAGCAGAAAAGGGGGCGCTAAGTTATTTGAGCGCTAAGAAAATGGAGGAAAAGTGGATGTAAGAAGAAAGGATATCAGCTGATGATTCAGAGTTGCTCCCATGGCTTAGCCCTTTATCACCCAGTAAGAACACTATATGTGATACTCTCTGGTTATTTGGATGATGCTTGAGGGATCAGATAGACTAAAGTGGCTTTTTTCCTCATCTTTACAACCGTGGAGGGGGCATCAGCTAAAACTTAGAGAGGAATTCTCTGTTTGATTAGCAAGAGTTCAAGTTTCTCCATCCCTGCTCACACCTGCACCACCATTTTAGCCCTTTCCAGGGTGAGAAAGCTGGGGTGAGTGAGTGGGCACAAGACGGTCACTTGCTACGGACGATGACTCTCCTTACTCTGGGCTAAACAAACAGTTCTTCCATTGTTCCCTGGGTCTGATCCCCTCCCCACCCCCAGGCCTGCAGGCCCCTGCAGAATACCAATGAGGCTCCTGAGATCTCAGGGAAAAACAAGGCTGCTTTGTCCAGGGGAGCTATGGAGGGCTCTGTCCAAGCCTTGACCCTGTGCTGGGGAGAGAGGGAACAGTGGGGTCACTGACCTTCCCTTCCCCCACCCCCAGGCTTCAGAGACCTTCTTTACTAGAAGATTCTAAGAGTTTGGGGGTGGAGAAGAGTTGGATAGGCCGAGAAGGAAAATGGCAGCACTGTTTATTTCCAAGCTCCTTTTCTTGACTTACAGGATGCATCTAGTATCTTAACCTGTTGAGAAAGAGGAAGATCAGTTTCTGAATGTTTCCTGAGGACAATGAGCAATTTAAACTGCTATGGTTTTCTCTCTGGTATATACATGTGTTTATGTGAACATTTGCATTCATGCATGTGCCCCCGCCCTGGCACGTGTGTGCGCACGCGCACACCCCCCGTGGGCCAGCTCTAATGAAGCACTGCTTCCCACAGAGGCCAAGTTTTTTGACAGCAGTGCTTCAGTTCTTAGAAAAGGGAGGAAATTCAGTTCTGCTGCAAATGTTAGCTACTTATTTTGCTTGGCTTGGGCTTCTGAGTCTTGTCTCTGGTGTGACATACAAGAATCTTTGAGGAAGTGGCTCTTTGAGTACCAAGGAAGGGCTGTCATTTTAGGGGACAGTGGGTAAGAGGACTCACTCATTCTGTGGCTCTGAGAACAGAGATAAGTAAATGTCTCTGCCTCAACTTTCTCACGATAGAGATAATTTGGTCCTTCAAAATCTGTTCACATGGATGCAGTTCAGCCAGGCAAATCACCAGATGGTCAAGCACTCAGGTCTAAAAAGAAACTGTACTATTATTAAGAGGTTCAGGCAAAGGACTCCCCCGGTCCCTGGTACCCTGGAATAGACAAGCGAACTTTGGATAAAATCCAAACCTAAAAATTAATACAATTTATTTGATTTGTGTAAGGAGTTCCAACATGCTTTTCCAAAATAGCAGCTTCTCAGCACATTTGCTGATTATTTGTGTGTACGTGTGTGTGTGTACACATATTTTATATACACACATATTTTATATATGTGTATACTACATATATACACAAAAATACAAAAATAATTCATATGCCATATCTATATGATATGTGGATAGATAAAATCAGTGTATATATAACATTTTTTATACATATTTTATATATGTGTATACTACATATATACACAAAAATACAAAAATAATTCATATGCCATATCTATATGATATGTGGATAGATAAAATCAGTGTATATATAACATTTTTCTGAAGAGTTTAACACTTTCATTTCTTCCACCTTTTGGGGATCTGGCTGAGAGGCCAGAGGGAGCCATCCTTTTCCCATCTAGTCAGTCATCTACTGGATATTTTTTAAGTTTCACTCCATGTGACATCTTAGAGCTCAGGGCTAGTACTTAGGGGCACCGCTGCTCTCAGAGCCTGTGACTTGCGTGCCTTTCCTGCTTCTCAGCAACACTGGCTTGAGGCCTGAGGTACCAGGTCTGGGGAATCTCAGGGACTCTTAGCACTTTAAGACACCTGTGTTCCCAGGCCCTGGTGTGTTTTGCCATTCCAGAAAGACGTTTCATGCTTTGTTGACTTTGTATAAAGTCTCTTTGTAGCTGTTTTGACAGAACTCCAGGGTAGGACTGAGGGTGGGGACATTGGCCAAACTGTAGTATTGGGGGACAAATCAGCCATGAAAAGTGTCCAAAAATCATTCAGCCTGCATTGTTTATTACTGAGAATAATAGTAATCCTCCCATTACCATTTCCCATCCTCTGCCAGTTCCCTCCTTTCCTTTGGACTGCTCTCCACACATCCAGACTAAGAAGAATCAAGCATTCCATGCAGCAAATACACACAACGTTCAGGAATACCCAGGAACATGGAATTTCCAAAGTTTCTCCACCCGGAATGCTGTTTAAGGCTCAAATGTTGTCTGACAATATCAATATCTCTGGCCTACACTCACCCCTTCCTGGAATTCTAAGGGCATTTACTCTTTATAACCATTTACTTGGCTGCCTGGAATTGTTAGTTGAAAATATTAGGTCTACCTAGCTCATTCTCCTCAGTAGACAAACAAGTCCCCTGTGGCAGAGTCTATGTCTTTACGCCTTCACACTCCACATAATACCTAGCACAATGCTGGGTACATAGTAAGTACTCCATAAGAGTTGATAAATGATGAAAACAAATCAGAATGAGAAGAAAGGAGGGAATGATTGCATCATCTCTCTAGCCGGCTACCTGAATACCGATTGTTCAAAAACCCACTTACATTCTGGGGATTAAAGGTAAGGATTTATCTTCAAGAATGGAACAAAGTATAGTTTGGGGGGGTCAATCTCACATTCTACAAGTCTAAGGTTCTGGACTCTCCTGCTTTTGGCCTCTGGGGAGACACCCCACCCCCCACCCCCTACCATCCGTGCATGTGAGCACAGGGCCTGGCTGGGCTGGTGGAGAGTGATGAGTGATGAGCTATGTATTGCCCATCCCTGACTGTTTACCCTCTTTTGTCCTCAGGCTTGTTAGAGTGCTGTGCGAGATGTCTCGTAGGGGCCCCCTTTGCTTCCCTGGTGGCCACTGGATTGTGTTTCTTTGGGGTGGCACTGTTCTGTGGCTGTGGACATGAAGCACTCACTGGCACAGAAAAGCTAATTGAGACCTATTTCTCCAAAAACTACCAGGACTATGAATATCTCATCAATGTGTAAGTACCTACTGTCCCCCACGAACCCTGTCTATCTTTGAGATACAGAACTCATCAGTACCTTAGTGACTAGTAGGGGATTGGTGTGGGGACAGACAGGATTCCTGGATCTTCCTTCTGTGTGCAGGTTCTACCTGTGCCACATCTGAAGCCCTAAATGAAGGGAGAGTGCCACATTCAGAGGGGGAGTTCTGCCTGCCTGCCAGCCCACTCCTAACCACACCCACCCCACCCTTGCTTTGTCCCACATGTTTTAATTTCTGCTAAGTAGGGTTAACATGGACAGAGTTGGAGCCTCTGAAGTGGTCCATATAAAGAACTCGGGGGAGGCACGACTAGACAGGGTGGGGCTACTTCTCTTGGTTTACCACACCACTTGAGTCCGCTCAGGCACAGTACTAAGCCTCTCCTGTTCCTAGGGCAAGTTAGACTCCTCTTCTTTCATCCCTCTTCCTTCTTGCCTAGCTCCTCTCTACTCTCTCCTCTGAGGGAGCATCTCTGAAGGGTCAGGTCAAGGAGAGTAGTGCCCCGGTTCTTCAGGTTACAGGGTAAACCAGGTGTTGGGAGGAGCATCTTCTTTTACTTCAATGAAGATCAGGTAGAAGCACAGAGGAAGAACCTAGTGATCCCTCTAAAGAATCCCTAGCCTTGTTTAGGTGCCCACTCAAGGGTCCAACTAACTTATGCAGCAAGGGAACTGGGTCCTCAATTCATTAGATTTTCTGGCTTTTTGTCTGTCTGTTAATGTAGGATCCATGCTTTCCAGTATGTCATCTATGGAACTGCCTCTTTCTTCTTCCTTTATGGGGCCCTCCTGCTGGCTGAGGGCTTCTACACCACCGGCGCAGTCAGGCAGATCTTTGGCGACTACAAGACCACCATCTGCGGCAAGGGCCTGAGTGCAACGGTAACAGGGGGCCAGAAGGGGAGGGGTTCCAGAGGCCAACATCAAGCTCATTCTTTGGAGCGGGTGTGTCATTGTTTGGGAAAATGGCTAGGACATCCCGACAAGGTGATCATCCTCAGGATTTTGTGGCAATAACAGGGGGTGGGGGACAACTGGGCGTGAGTCTGTGGCCACACCCCCACCCAAGGCTGGGTCCTCTTTAGGGGCCTGGCTTTTGAGTGAGGACGTGATGGCTGCAGCCAAATGAGAAGGTCAGGAAGAACGTGGTGCCCAGCTGGCTTAGCCTCACTTTTTAAAAGTTCCCTAGAAAATTTCATCTCAAAAGGAAAAGCATGAGTTTCGTGGGATGCTTTGTTCAATCAGACCATTTCTAAGCCATCTGTTGGTACCCCTTTACTCCCCTCCTAGCTGGGACCACAACAAGAGTAGATCTGACTGCCCAAGAGTTTAAAATGCTACTCGTGGGATTGAGATGTAGGTAGGTACCTGATCTGAGAGGGAGGGTGGATCATAGAAATTAAGTAATTGACTCCAAGATGGAATCCATAATATTCTGGGATCCTACATTGTTGGAGGCCCCAGAGGGGGCTAGTGTAGATCTGCATATTTAATACTTTATCTTTATTAGAGGGCTATCCATGCTTCCAGTGAGGTATACATTGGTTTCCAGCCTCTAGAGTTAAAGATCCTTTGGGGGATGAACATCTGTGGGTTGTGGTGATGTCTTTTGTGGCTAGCAGTTGGCTTAGAAAGGTTTTGGGATCGGAAATTTAAATCTCTTATTGGCTTTGTTCAATAACTAGGGATCCAAAGTCCTTTGACAAAGAACATTTTCTAAGCTCAGCCTAAGGCATTTAAATGGCACGACTTTCTTTCAAGATCTCTTTTGATTTCTTCACACCTTATCCGCCCAAACAATCTCCTGAAGCCTCTCTAACCCAGGGGTCCTCCTCACTCCAACCCCCACCCATTCCCCCCACCCTCTGTCATATTTGGGGCCAGTTCTCTAGTAGATACTGCCAATGACATTTGGTAGAGGTGCCCTGCTTACTAATTTCATTTGGTGGAAATCCCTGGAACCTGGTTTCATGTCTGGTACATGCCATTCCAGGATCTCCTTGTTTATATTTCAATGTCTGCAGGCTGATGTTGATTTCTAACCACCCCATGTCAATTGTTTTAGTTTGTGGGCATCACCTATGCCCTGACCATTGTGTGGCTCCTGGTGTTTGCCTGCTCTGCTGTGCCTGTGTACATTTACTTCAACACTTGGACCACTTGCCAGTCTATTGCCACCCCCAGCAAGACCTCTGCCAGTATAGGCAGTCTCTGTGCTGATGCCAGAATGTATGGTGAGTTAAGGTGGCTTGGCTCCCCTACCCCCTATCGAAGCACTATATATTTGGTTCTTAGGGTAAGGAAGGTGGTAATTATGGGGAAAAATAAAAATATGGATGCTTGGATCTAGTTTGTTAATCCTTCTCATTGAAACTGGAGAGGTTTCTTCCCTGAGAAGGGAACTTCTTGGAGGTGGTGGGAGTTTTCTTGGCTCTTTGCACTGCTCTACCCCAGTTGACTGCTGTCCCCAACCCAGAAGCAGCACATTTCAATAACAAACAAAAAAATTTGCAACTGTTTTTTTGGGTAAATCTTTAGAAAAGAAGATCCTGATTGTCAGTAGGACCCAACTTTTCAGCCAGGATGATTAAAGATGGAAGAAGTGCTCCATATAGCCCCATAACTCTGTGAAGCTTACCTTGGTTGATATTTGTGTCTTATGTAGGTGTTCTCCCATGGAATGCCTTCCCTGGCAAGGTGTGTGGCTCCAACCTTCTGTCCATCTGCAAAACAGCTGAGGTGAGTGGGGCATTGGGTTATTTTACAGTGGAATGGCTAGTAACATAAAATTTCTACCCAACTTTGATTTTAAGGACCACAATTTCTTTTTGCTGGATTTTGAGTTAGCAAATTGCCTTCTATAAAATATTGCCTGAGCCAATGAGCATACATGGTAAAATATCTATTTTCCTTAAAGCTGCAGAGAAAGCCTTCCATTCTAAGACTTCCTCCCTTAAAAGAGAAATTTTTAGCTCTAGGTAAAGGTAGAGCTTAATGGCAAAATCCCCCAAGTGAAAATTTTCATTCTTTTACTTAAAAACCTTATCAAGAGAATGGGTTGTGCCCAGACATATGTAGGTTTTATAAAACACATTTAGTTTGGAACTTCTCAATCTCATTTAAAAAGAAAGTACATTTGAAAAAGGAAACACTGTATTGAGAATGGATATTATACACAAAGGAGGCAGGGGAATAAAAGTAAATCCTGAGGAAGAAGGCAGTAAACTATTTCTTTGAAAGCAAAATGTTTTGGGATTCTGGGCACAACCCAGGGGAATCAGTTGATTATTTGGGAAGACCATACTATTTTATGAGTATTCTGTGTTCTGGGTGCTATGGGGTCAGGTGCCATGGTGTACATTGAAGAATGGGAGGCCTACACTCACGGATGTAACAACTTAGTTAGAGATGCCAAATTAACACACAGAAAGATATCAACACATTCAGAAAGTTGCACTCATGATCTGCAGCAGAGCCTATTTCAGCTGTTGCAAGACCCAGTTCTCCCTTTTGCATTTTCTTACAGTTCCAAATGACCTTCCACCTGTTTATTGCTGCATTTGTGGGGGCCGCAGCAACACTGGTTTCCCTGGTGAGTTGTCTTTTAATGATCTTGGAAAATAAGTGGTCCTGGGATAGCTTGGGTACAGCTCTGCTGAAAGGTAAAAAGAGGTAGATTCCTTCGAACCTTGAAGTGCTGGAGAAAAGCTGCTGGGCAGAGACAGCAGAGTGTAGAGACTGTGGCCTTCTACTTTGGGTTGGCAAGGCAGAAAATTTTCAGAAATGAGATAAGAACAAGCAAAGTGGTGTGAGGAAGAGGAAAGAGATTCGTGGTCAAGAATAATAAGATAGAGCATTTACAGAGCATGTAACATTGCCAGGTGCTTTGCAGTCAGAAATTATAGTTAATTCTCAACACATTCCGGTCAGATCAGTGACAAGAACACTGAAACCTTACTAAACATGATTCTTGGTAGCCTGGAATTCTATATACTGTAAATAGGAATCATCTTGGATGCTCTCCAAGGGATTTAGTTACTCTCCTGAAAATACTGGAAGGACCTCTTAACGTTATTAGAATTGTTATTATGGATGGTGTTTCGGCTCAGTGTCAATGTAGTGCATTCATTGTTCAGATTAAGAACCCGGGGTACTGAAGGGTGAAGCAATTTATCTCCAGTCACTGAATAAGTGGTGATCAACCAAGGATCAGCTTGCAGCACTCCTGGCCCCCACCGCTGAGGCTTTTCTACGGAGTCGAGTTGTTCCTCATCTTGTGAAATAAATGGATGCATTAAGCAGGGGAAGGCTGTGCTGCACGGTGTGGCTATGCGTCTACAGCAAGCACCCTATGAATCCAGGTCGCTCAGACACGTAAGATATGATGGCAGAGCCCAGTTAGTGTTCACTTTCCTGAGGAAAACTCAGTGCTGGGCTGAGCAGAGGTGTGGAAAAATTCCTTGTCGAGTTGATTCTCTGGGCCTGGGCCATTGGAAGGAAATGTCTCAGAGAGGACTTCTAGTGAAGTTTACAGGGCAAAAGCCTGGATGTGCTGCTTTTTGCAGAACAGGAGTTTTTTTCTTTATTTAACTATGATTTTATTTCTACCCTTCCTCGTTCCCAAAAGGAGTGGAGGAGGGAGCCTTTTCTACTCTCACTCATATTCTCTCTTCTCTTACCTACAGCTCACCTTCATGATTGCTGCCACTTACAACTTTGCCGTCCTGAAACTCATGGGCCGAGGCACCAAGTTCTGATATCCTGTAGAAATTTTCCTTTCTCTAATAGCGAGGCTCTAACCACACAGCCTACAATGCTGCGTCTCCCATGTTAACTCTTTGCCTTTGCCACTGACTGGCCCTCTTCTTACTTGACGAGTGTAACAAGAAAGGAGAGTCTCGTGGTGATTAATGTCTCTCCGTGGACTCTCCCCTCTTACGTACCTCTTTTAGTCATTTTGCTTCATAGCTGGTTCCTGCTAGAAATGGGAAATGCTTAAGATGGTGACTCCCCAACTGCAAGTCACAAAGAAATGGAGGCTCAATTCAATTTTCAAGCATCTCCTGAGGACCAGGAAGTGTTTTCTTCTCAAAGGGCACTTCCACTGATGGAAACAAAGTGGAAAGAAAGATGCTCAGGTAGAGAAAAGGGATGTACCTGGCCCCCTTGCCATTTTGGGGGCCAAATATATCCTCGTTGGTGTACAAAACTGAGAACTCATTCCTGTCTCCCTATTACCATTGAAGATAGAAGAAAAAAGAATGCCAGCAAAACAATAAGAGCATTTGCCCAAATCTACCTATTGCAGCTGGGAGAAGGGGGTCAAAGCAAGGATCTTTCACCCATAGAAAGAGAGCACTGACCCCGATGGCAATGGACTATTTAAGCCCTAACTCAGCCAACCTTACTTATAGCATAGGGGAGCGTAGTGTCTGTGGAGACAAAGGGGGCACCTGGCCTTATACCTCGTTAGAGAAGAGAAACAAGGTGTTGTCAGCATTTTCTCACTCCCTTCTCCTTGATAACAGCTACCATGACAACCCTGTGGTTTCCAAGGAGCTGAGGATAGAGAGAAACTAGCTCATACGAAAAAAGACTGGCCTAAGGAGCAGCAGTTGCTAGAGGCTAACGGTGTAAACTGAGCCAGCCCTCTGGTAGACACAGGATAGATAACTCTTTGGATAGCATGTCTTCTTTCTGTTAATTAGTTGTGTACTTCGGCCTCTGTCATATCTTCACAATGGTGCTCTTTTCATGGGGTATTATCCATTCAGTCATAGCAGGTGATTTGAAGATCTTGATTTGTTTCAGAATGATGCACATTTCACATTTTTCAGTTTGTCTATCGCTTGTTTGGGGTTGTACCAGAAAGGTCTGGAGAACGATTCTTTGGTTATGATTCTTTAACAAATGAAAATTGGACATTAAAAAACGCAAATGATGTGTAAAATTGGCTAGTTATTGCATCTCTTGGGATTTTAGACCAATTATTCCGTCCTTTGCAGAAACAGATTTGGTGAATTTGAACCTCAGTTTGAATAACCTATTTGATCATTCTTTCTAGCGGGCGGGAGATGATTTGATTTAGCCATGTTACCTTGGTGTATTAAAGAGTTAGGTTTAACATACAGGTTATTCTCTCCTGGTGCAGATCATATATCTGAATGCACCAGCCATCAGCTATTCAGTTGGTAAGCTTCCATGGAAAAGGAAAAGTGGAAAGAGTTTGAAATTCGAATAGCTCCCAGGTTTCAGTCTTCCCTTTCTGTGTTTGGGTTTTAACTTTGGGTTAAAAAATAAAAAGTTGATTTGTCTTTATTAAGGGAAAGATTTTATGGGTATGGCTGTATGTGGCTCTGTTGCTGTAAAGAGTCGTTTTGTTTTCTCCCCCAAAGTGGTTTCAACAACGTTTAAGGAGATGTAAGGTTTACAAAAAGACACTTGATATTTGCTTTCAGAACAGTATACAAGACAAGCTTCCAGGCTGCATAGAGGGAGCAGATGGAAAAGGTTCTGTAAGAAACCAATCAAGATCAAGGAAAGTGAAGTAATCCATACCTTGTGTTTTGTTTTGATTTAATAACATAACAAATAACCAACCCTTCCCTGAAAACCTCCCATGCATACATACACACATATACACACATGAAGAGAGTTAATCAACTGAAAGTGTTTCCTTCATTTCTGATATAGAATTCCATTTTTAACACACATAAAGGATAAACTTTTAGAAACTTATCTTACAAAATGTATTTTATAAAATTAAAGAAAATAAAATTAAGAATGTTCTCAAACACTGTGGCTTTTGATTGAATTGTTCTATTTAACCCTACAATAGCAACTCAAAATAATTGTACTTTTATTGTGCTTTGTTTAAGGAGCTTATTTATTTTTCAGGTCATACAAGTCATTCCCACAACAATTTTCTGAAATAAAGAGTAGATAAATCACTTCTATTTTTATAGCTGGAGGCACTAAGAAATAGAGGCAAATAAAGTACCCAAAGGAATCCAATAATCCAATAAATACGTATCTGAGCTTGGACTAGAACTCAACTCAGGTCTTGCTACCAACTCATTGCATTTTAAGGTTTCTTTTCTCTTAGAAGTTGGGTTTCAAAGTATCGTTCTACTAATTCAGAGTCAAGTATGGTTTCTTCTTTAATATGACAATGGTGCCCCAGCCCTGGTGTGTATAGGATTCAGTTATTGTTAACTTTTCTTGGAATTGTTGTCTATTCCAAAAATAACACTTAGTGCTTCATACATGAATAATGCTTAGTTTTATCTGGAAAGTACTGGTTGAAAGGTTTAATGTAGGGGCAGAGCAGATATGGTAAGGGCAATGTGAATTTAAACAGTCTGTGGCGGGGCAGGGTTAAGATAAATTAGTGACACCTGCTACTCTAATGGCCAGCCCAGTAGCCCACTTGGGACACAGCATTAAATCCCTGTCACAACCCTAGGCTAGAATTTGACACTGTCATACAGTAGGCACTCTAATGACCAGCCTAAAGAAAGCTGACGTAAAGTTAGCTGTCGATTCATTGTCCCGTAGTTGCAGATGGCAAGGAGCATGATCAGAGAGAAAGGAGAGTTTAGCTTGGGGGCAACAAGTCAGTCATCAGTTAAGGAGCTCCGTTCAAAGGTAGCTTCAATTTAATCTCCTGGTTTCTGCTTCACTGCAATTAATATTCTGCAAGCAAGGCTGGTTGGATGACTTTAAGACAAAGAGAATAAAAATATGACAAGGACTTATTTTTAGACACTGGCAAACAAGGACACAGCACTATATTTTGGAGAATTGATTCAGGGTGCTATAGAGTGATGTATTTTTGCCTCAGAGGAGTGGAAAACCAGTTCCCAAGAAAGCTGTGTTCTCCATCTGCCCTTATTTGGCTCTGCCCTCTGGGACCGATCTATAGATGGAGTTTCCAGGCTCTCAGAAGCTGAGAGTGTCTCCAGTCTGTCAATTGAGCCCTTTGTTCTTAGCTCTGCCACACACCATAAACCTCTTTTCTCTGAACTGAAAGAGTTCTCTTTGTGCTTAGATCAGCCAAAGATCAAGATGCAGCAGTATAAACAAGAAACATTTTCTTACAGCATCAGTTGTACTGCTTTTCCTATCTTCAGGGTCAGTACTGAGTGCAGTTATGCAGGGTGTGGAAGCTGCGGCTTTGGCCAGAGCAACATTCATTCATTCACTAATTCAGTCTACAAATATTTATTGGGCACTTACTAAGCTTTGTGCTAAACCCTGGGAGTTTCAAGTTTGGGGGTGATGTGGGTAGAAAGGGGATAAAGATATGATCTCAAGGATCTCACTCAGCCTCAGCCATAGCGGAGAAGAGTTCCAGGGTGGAGCAGAGTGGAGGCAGGGAGCATGCGAGAAGCAGTCTGACCGGCTGACTGCAGTGGGCATCTGAATTCTCCCCTCAGTATGTGGGAGAGGTCGTGGTTAAGGGCCATGACTTCACGTGGCTCTGGCTTTCTAGGGCCCTGATAAAAACAAAACTTCAATTTAGAGTCCTGACAACTTGTGACTTGCTCTCTATGTCACCCTGCTCCTGGCCTTACATGTGACAGTATTTATGTACACACTGTCACAATGCATGTGCGTGCTTCCACCCACTCAGTCATCTTGGGAGTCAGAGGGCACACAGATCAGGATTTATATAAACACAGGCTATTCAGCCTGCCTTTTTTTCCCATCCAGGCTAAATCTGAGAAGCCATGAGGGTAATAGTATAAGACACAAGGTACTTCTCTCTTTGATTTTTCATACTGTGAGCACAGATAGTGTGTCTATTTTGACATTCATGGTTAGCTTGATGAATATTAAGTAACAGAGGGAAGAAATATTCATTCTTTTTTTTATTCCTCTTTTTTATTGCGGTAAAATATACATAAATAATATTTATTTTAACCATTTATAAATATGCAGTTCAGTGGCATTAAATACAGTCACAGTGTTGTGTTAACCATCACCACTGTCTATAACCAAAACTTTTTCATCATCCTCAACAAAAACTCTGTAACCATCAAACAGTAACAACCCCATTTTCCCTCCCACCAGCCCTTAGTAACCTCTATTCTATTTTCTGTCTCTATGAACTTGCCTATTCTAGGTACCTAGTGTAAGTACAATCTACAATATTTGTCCTTCTATGTCTGGCTTATTTCACTAAACATAGTGTTTTCAAGGTTCATCCATGTTATAGCATGTAACAAAATGCCATTCCTTTTTTGGCTTAGTAAATCCCACTGTGTAAGAAATATTCATTCTTACATTAAAAAAAATCATACTTGGCCTTTTCCTACATCAATAAGCAGGTAAGGAGTTCAAGTCAACATCTATAAATTGGGAAAGATTTTCCATGTCCACTTTGAAGCAAGCAAAAAGCTTTTCACAATTTTTATTGTCCTGGAAACTTTGGTGTCTATGTGTTCCTGCTCTGGAACTCCTTGAATTGATCAAATTTATTCAAAGGAAAGAAAAGTAAGATAAGAAAGAAAAAAGATATTTCCACATCATGAAATAAGCAAAGGAAATCCAACCTTAACATTATTCAAACCTTCAACAAATATTTATTTAACAAATTCTCTGTGCCGAGTGTTATGCTAGATGATGGTAATACAGCTGTGACTAAAACAGAGACAGTCTCTGCCCTCAGAGAACTCAACTAAAGACAAAAAGGGTTAGGGAGGGAGACTGGAAGTGTGGTAAAGAATGAGACTAACATCCTATGACAGAAAAGATAGAGAAAACAGAATCAGGGAGAAACTTGTACAGTCCCATGAGAAACAGAGTCAAGTAAAAGAAGATGGAGACATGTGACTCTGTGTCTAGAGAAAGAGGCCTGACATGCTATGGTATTTAGGGTTGAAAAATGTTAAAAGGACTTCTACTGTTTTGTTCACCAACATGGACAGTAGGCCAGCTCTGGGCTCTGAACGAACTATATTAATTCCATGTATTATGTGAAGCTCTACCTTTCAAACATGAAAAGGGAAAAACCACAAAGCTGGGTTCTGAGGGTTACAACATTAGAACCAAACAAGTGAGCTGATACTTGCAAATTTATAGGTGGCTCTAGTTTTTTTAATATTTTTTTCTGATTAAGTTCTTTTTAAAAAAACATTTATTTGAAATATAGTTGATGTACAGAGTAATATTATATAAGTTACACGTGTACAATATAGTGATTCACAATTTTTAAAGGTTATACTCCACTTATAGTTATTATAAAATATTGGTTAAATTCCCCGTGTTGTACAATATATCCTTGTAGTTTATTTTATACAGAATAGTTTGTACCTCTTTATCCCCTATCCCTATATTGCTCCTCCCCACCCACCACTGGTGACCACTAGCTTGTTCTCTATTATCTGTGAGTCTGCTTCTTTTTTGTTATATTTACTAGTTTGTTGTATTTTTTAGATCCCACATATAAGTGATATCATACAGTATTTGTCTTTCTCTGTCTGACTTATTTCACTTAGCATAATGTTCTCCAAGTCCATCCATGCTGCTGCAAATGGCAAAATTTTGTTCTTTTTCATGGCTGAGTAGTATTCCATTGTATATATATACCACATCTTCTTTATCCATTCATCTGTTGATGGACACTTAGGTTGCATCCATATCTTGACAATTGTAAATAATGTTGCTATGAACATAGGGGTGCATGTAGTTTTTCAAGTTAGTGTTTTTTTCAGGTATATACCCAGAAGTGGAATTGCTGGGTCATATGGTAGTTCTATTTTTAGGTTTTTGAGAAACCTCCATACTGTTTTACACAGTGCCTACACCAATTTACAATCCCACCAACAGTGGACGAGGGTTCCCTTTTCCCCACATCCTCACTAGGTAGCTCTAATTTTATTTGATGACTTGCGCTCACATGTAGAACAGCTTTAAAAAAAAGAAGGGAATTGTGGCCCTTGCAATCAAAGCTCTCTTCCATGCCCGCAAATGTACTAGGTATGAATTTGGTGAAATCTTATTTGATTTAAAATGTGAAATCAGCCCACATTAACAAAAAATGCGAACATAAACATAAACATTCTTCTGTTTGCAGATGATATTATTATCACAAGCTACGAGTGATCTTAGTAAACAAATGTCTCAGCTAATTATTTCTAGAAAGAAAGTTTACATATCAGTAAACAAATTGGTCATTTTCAGTAGATGCTCCCAACTTCTCGTTGGTAAATAGTGTCAATAATTCCATAAATCAAGTACTTGAGGATATATTCTGCAGCTAGTATATTTGGTAGGACACACAAGTAAATTACATTTCTTAAAGCCAGTGCTTTGGGTGCTTACTGAGTTTGTGGTGTGTGTGTGTGTGTGTGTGTGTGTGTGTTGTTTGTTTGTTTCTTTGCTTTTAGTAGCTGAGGTGGTTATAGCCACTTTCAAATACTTCTGGGTTAAAAATTTTTTTAACGTCACGTTTTATGACATGGGGTTTTGATGGCCTGTTTGTCTCAGTGTTAAAGAAGACACAAAATAACCATCTGAAAAGGATCTTGGCCCAGTCCACAGGCAGCCACACCTCCAACAATAATAGATACACTTTACTAAGCCCTCTACAAAGTATTTTCGACGTCTTATATCATTTAATCCTCACATCAGTCCTATGAGGCAGCAGCAGGTATTATCCATCAGCTCCAGACTGGAGCAATGCACCATCACTGGTCACATCAGTTTGAATTTGAGAATGGCCAGTCTATCTCAGTTCAGCTGACTGCTAAAGTTGCAGAGCTGAGCTGCATCCAGGTGCTTGTCAGGGAGCAGAACATCAGTCATTACAGCTCAGTCCCTACCAGAAACTCCACTGAGAGAAATAGTAGTTATGAAGGACAACCTGCAGGGAGTGTAGTCCATTCATCCCCTAGTCATCTCCACATATTTTTGATTGTGCAATCCTATAGTAAAACATACCCACCTTCCCCCTGCCCCATGACCTTGCTGCTCCAAGTGTGGTCTGAGGACAAGCAATATCAGGATCACCCAGGACCTAGTTAGAAATGTGGCCTCTCAGGTCCTGCCCTAGAATTACTGAATCAGACGCCGAACTTTAACAAGATCTTAGAATGATGTGTGTACACGCTAAAATTTGAGAAGATTTTCTGAATGCAATCACATAAAAAGGTATTAAAATGTATCAATATAATACACTTATCTTTTTTTACTTGACCAGAAGAAACTTTAATAATTTACCAAAAGTAGAAAGTCAACATACCACATTCTTCCATCATAATCCAATAAAACTAAGAATAAACAATGAAAAGTGGACCCAAAATGATTTTTTTATAAACTGAGGAATGCTTATAAGTAATCTCTTAACCAAATAAGAAATCATAACTAAAAAAAACCCCCAAATTTTCTAAAATACAATAACAAAGAAAAGATTTCATTCCCGAAACTCCATACTGAATAACACTCTTTTTCAAACTTAGGTTTCTAGAAAATTGTATAGCTGTATACAATATTATATTTAATTTTGAGAAAAGACCCAAATCAAATGAACAAAGTATATAACCTCAGACATGAGAAAAAGAAAAACAAAGTAAAACAAATGAAAGCAGGAGGTAAGTATTAAGATAAAAGCTTATGTTGATTCACTAGAAAACAGAGAAAGAGTTGAAAATATAAATGAAACCAAAAGTTGGTATCTGAAAAGACTAATAGAATAAGTATTTCCCTGCTGATTCTGATTAAATAAAAATAAAGAAGGCAACATTATACCATGTTAGTAACAAGAAAGGAGATACAAAGATGGAAGAGATTAAAAATATTAGAGATGATTATGTACAACAATCTGGCAATTTATTATAAAATCTTGAGAACACAGAATGTCTCCTCTTAAAATATAAAGTTCTGAAATGGACCCAAGAAGAGTTAGAAAACTGGAACAATCACAGAATAGACAGAAATAGTGATTACAGAACTGCTATTGAAAAGAAATGAGGCTCAAATGATCTCACAGCTGAGATCAATATAGTGGAACTGATACTACGTGTAATACACTTATCTTTAAAAAATTAATGTGATATTTGTGTACTGCCTTACTAGTATATTATACACCTTATAAAGCATGCAAAACAGAACATTTAAAGTATGAGATAAATATGAAATAATATTTAGAAATAAAGTTTATTTGATTATATATGTAAATCTATCTCTTATTTGAAACATATTATTATAAATATTTTAGTGAGAACAATGTGATTGAATATGCCTCCTTAATTTTGAAGTGATGGTTTAACATTTTGGAATATGGAGCTCAGTTTAAAGTAAGGCTTGGCTCCAATGAATGCCATAGCTAGAAACGATATCTCACAAAGATTCATAGATCTAAATGGCTGCAGTATGACATTAGCTGTGCTCAGTAAATCCTGTTACCAACTTTTCATTTACGCAAAGGTTTTTTATTAAAATTTGGCTATTAAATTTCCACTCTCCCTGACATCAATCAGTGGCTCTTGCACATTAAAATGTTTTTACAAACCAGTTCAAGCTATTGGGGTAGACTGTTTTAGGCAAGTTTATAACGTCCCGTTACAGTTTTTCTTACAACTGTGCAAATAGTGACACACTTAGCTCTCAGCAACAAAATTACAAGATGATGAAAACATCTTCAAATATCTGTTATCAAAATGCTCTCTCGGGCTTCCCTGGTGGCGCAGTAGTTGAGAGTCCGCCTGCTGATGCAGGGGACACGGGTTTGTGCCCCGGTCCAGGAAGATCCCACGTGCCGCGGAGCGGCTGGGCCTGTGAGCCATGGCCATTGAGCCTGTGCGTCCAGAACCTGTGCTCCGCAACGGGAGAGGCCACAACAGTGAGAGGTCCGCATACCGAAAAAAAAAAAAAAGCTCTCTCTATGACCTATTACTTTGAAAAACACTTCCTTTCTCACCCATTGTTAAAAAGGCATCTTTCCTTGACAGACTGAGTGATGACATCAGAGTCAATCTTTATGTTAGATATTAATGAAACAGTTTTTCTTCTTTTAAGATTAAAAATTAATATAAACACTAGTTCTAATGGATCATGTTGCAGTCTCATAGAGTACACAAATCCCACATTAGAGACCATACTCTGTAGCAGTTTTTCCAAACCATTTTGAGTATGAAAATCTCTTTCTAAAGTAAAACCTTTTCTCAGGCCTCCTCCATGATAGTGGCTGTACTTTTACCATCAATTGGGTGAGAAAACATTGAAAATTTACTATTAATTTAATAACACTCTTTTTTTTAATGTAAAGAGTTTCCCAGAGAACAGTATGGAGGTTCCTTAAAAAACTACAAATAGAACTACCATATGACCCAGCAATCCCACTCCTGGGCATATACCCTGAGAAAACCATAATTCAAAAAGAGTCATGTACCAAAATGTTCATTGCAGCTCTATTTACAATAGCCAGGAGATGGAAGCAACCTAAGTGTCCATCAGCAGATGAATGGATAAAGAAGATGTGGCACATATATACAATGGAATATTACTCAGCCATAAAAAGAAACGAAATTGAGCTATTTGTAATGAGGTGGATAGACCTAGAGTCTGTCATACAGAGTGAAGTAAGTCAGAAAGAGAAAGACAAATACTGTATGCTAACACATATATATGGAATTTAAGAAAAAGAAATGTCATTAAGAACCTAGTGGTAAGACAGGAATAAAGACACAGACCTACTAGAGAATGGACTTGAGGATATGGGGAGGTGGAAGGGTGATCTGTGACAAAGCGAGAGAGAGGCATGGACATATATACACTACCAAATGTAAGGTAGATAGCTATTGAGAAGCAGCTGCATAGCACAGGGAGATCAGCTCGGTGCTTTGTGACCGCCTGGAGGGGTGGGATAGGGAGGGTGGGAGGGAGGGAGACGCAAGAGGGAGGAGATATGGGAACATATGTATATGCATGACTGATTCACTTTGTTGTAAAGCAGAAATTAACACACCATTGTAAAGCAATTATACTCCAATAAATATGTAAAAAAATTGAAGTATAGTTGATTTACAATGTTGTGTTAGTTTCAGGTGTACAGCAAAGTGATTCAGTTATACATATCCATATATACATATCTATATCTATATCTATACATTCTTTTTCAGATTCTTTTCCACTGTAGGTTATTACAAGATATTGAATATATTTCCCTGTGCTATACAGTAGGTCCTTGTTGTTTATCTATTTTATATATAGTGGTGTGTACCTGTTAATCCCAAACTCCTAATTTATCTCTCCCTCCCCCCCTTTCCCCTTTGGTAAACATCAGTTTGTTTCTATATTTGTGAGTTTGTTTCTGTTTTGTAAATAAATTCACTTGTATCATTTTTTTAATTCCACATATAAATTATAGTGTATAATATTTGTCTTTGTCTGACTTCACTTAGTATGATAATCTCTAGGTCCATCCATGTTGCTGCAAATGGCATTGTTTCATTCTTTTTTATGGCTGAGCAATATTCCATTATATATATGTGTGTATATACGTGTGTGTGTGTGTGTATATATATATATATATATATATATATATCACATCTTTATCCATTCATCTGTTGATGGACATTTAGGTTGTTTCCATGTCTTGGTTATTATAAATAGTGCTGCTGTGAACATTGGGGTTCATATATCTTTTCATCTTTTCTGGATATATTCTCAGGAGTGGGATTGCTGGATCATATGGTAACTCTATTTTTAGTTTTTTAAGAAAACTCCATACTGAATAGCACTCTTTTAAAATGTTTTCTTATAGAAAATTTCAAATATACACGGAAGTAGAGAATGTTGCAATCGACTCCACATATCCTTTACTCAACTTCAACAATGATCAACATTCAATAACACTTTAAAATGAGCTTTTATTTTATTGCTGTCCACATGCATGAACACATTCATTTATTCTACTGACAATTCTTGGTGTTCAGATGGATATGGTGACTCCTTGCATAAATGCTGCCATTTTCTACCCCACCTGCACGTGGACAGACAAGCAAAACTTTGAGAACTGGTTCAGTCTAGAGTCTAAAATCTCTTTGTGATTTAAACCAGACCAAGAGGTGACAATATACTTGAATCATTTCATATTGCCTCCCACAGAATTACTTTTAGTGAATTGCTCTGCTTTGTGATGTCAGTGACCTATATTAAGCGGCATTTTTAAAAAGCAGTACTTTACAACAGTGACTATGTTTCCTATGGGCATGTTTTTGTGGGTGTCATTCATTATACTATATTTATCCAGAAGGCTACAGTGGAGACATTTCTCTGCAATCTCTGTATCAAAAATGGCTGTGCTTTATTTGAGTGGTGGAGTAAGGTAAACTCATTACGATTACTGATGTTGTTGTGTTTTGGATGTTTTTCTGGAGCACATTCAAGCACTTTAGTAATTTAATCCATTTCTAAGTTGTTGAAACCATTCCAAAACAACCTCTTGCTTTGTTGGGTTCTCTTTGTTTTTCTCTTTCCCCTCTGGAGGTGCACAGGGTGGTCAGGATTGAAAGACGAAGAAATAAACTGTTCTAAGTCTGTTTTTTCCCCCCCAGCCTCCACTTCAAACTCCAGAATACAGAAACCTTTAAAAGACTGGGCTTAGATGTGGTTTTGGAGTGAGTTAATACATGGGTTCTATGGTGAAATAACATCTCTCAACCAGACCTGGGCAGATTTGATACTCCAACCCTAATAAGAACTCCAGGCTCTTTGTCTTTTTTTTTTTGGTACGCGGGCCTTTCACTGTTGTGGCCTCTCCCGTTGCGTAGCAGAAGCTCCAGACGCGCAGGCTTAGCGGCCATGGCTCACGGGCCCAGCCGCTCCACGGCATGTGGGATCCTCCCGGACCGGGGCACGAACCCGTGTCCCCTGCATCAGCAGGTGGACTCTCAACCACTGCGCCACCAGGGAAGCCCTCTTTGTCATTTTTAATACGTCATACTGGAATGTACCCTGTTTGGCAAACCCTTCTAGAAATAGATATAAATTTGAATTAAAATGGCTCCATGCCCAAAGCTTTTACTTTCACAGGTTAGAAAGGCTTTTATAGTGTTCATTACCCTCCTTCGCATAATAAGAGCCTAGGGGAGCTAATTCCCAGGGCTGTTCTCCACATCCTGGGGTTCTGCAATTGTTTCAAGGAGTATCAAAAAAAGACATAAAAAAGATCTTAATGCAACTTAATTTTTAAAGGCATATGCCATACAATTTTAGGGAAAGATGATGAAATAAACTAAAATAAAAGAAGTAATACTTTTCAGTTCTAAAATATCTGGAAATTTTTGCTTTAAAACAGGGTTACTGAAAGAGTGGATCTGTTATAGGCTCTGCCTCATTCCTTCCACCTCTGCCTTCCTGGGCTTACAGTTGCGTACAATGATGTCTCTAGGAGTGGGTTTTGCTGTGACCCCTATGTTGATATTAATGGCCCTTCCTCCATTCCTGCACCCCATTCTCCCAGCCTGAGTACTCACCTTGTACATCATATATAGTACGATTGTCCCCATTTTGGATTGCTACAACTGTCTCTTATAACTCTAGTCCCCTCCTAGGAGTGTGGCTCAGAGTTGCCCTTACCAGTTGGTCTGCCACCTTCTAAGGTACCCTGTTTCTGTTAAACGGTGACAGGTCTTCTAATGGCCACTGGAAAACCTGCCTGAACCTCTCTAGATTTGTTTGCTATTTTCTGCACTCTGTTCACCCTACTGGAGTATAAATAAATTACCTGCTTCACCAGACAATCCTGTAATATGAATAACAACCTGGAAATATAATAACAGCAAGCACATATAACTTCTGCTGTGTGCCAATGTTATTCTTAGTGGTCTGCAGATATTAACTCATGCAAGCTTCATAACAACTCAGAGGTCAGTACTATTATTATCAATGATAAAGTTGAAGAAACTGAAGCACAGATGTAGGTTAAGTACATTGCCCAAAGTTCCAAGCTGATAAATGGTGGAACTAAGAATTTTTTAACCACTTTATTGAGGTATGACTGACATACAAAAAGAAGTAGATATTTAATATATTACAACTTGATGTGTTTAGAAATAAGTATACCTTGTGGAACCATCATCACTATCAATGCCATAAACTTAGCCATCACCTCCAGAAGTTTCCTCTGTCCCCTTTGTTTTGCTTTGTTTTTCCTTTTGCGTAAGAACACTTAAGCTAAGATCTAACTTCCTAGCAAAATTTTAAGTATACAATCCAGTACTTTTAATCATAGGCCCTATGTTGTAAAGTAGATCTCCAGAACTTATTTATTTTGTATAACTGAAACCCTGTAGCCTGACCAACACCTCCCCATTTCCCCCTCCCCACCCCCCTGCCCCTGGGAGATCAGCTCGGTGCTTTGTGACCACCTAGAGGGGTGGGATAGGGAGGGTGGGAGGGTGGGAGACGCAGAGGGAAGATATATGGGGATATATGTATATGTATAACTGATTTAGTTTGTTATAAAGCAGAAACTAACATACCATTGTAAAGCAATTATACTCCAATAAAATAAAAAATAAACAGCTAAAAAATACGTACTACATAAAGCACTAGCACATAATTTAAGGGGATGCCAGCATGTTTAAAGACTATTAAATACATTAGAGTGGATGCCTGGGGTGGGAGAGGGAAATGGGAGTAGAAATCATGGAAGAAGGAAAAATAGAGAGACAGGGAGAGAAAGAGAGGCCTTGCCCAGAATGACAAAAATTTACTAAGAACTGAGGAGTATGATCAACTCAATTCTCAGCCACCCGAGGTCCAAATTAAACAAATAAATAGTTGCCCTGCAATGGAATCCTTTGCTTTTGAGGATGCTTATAATTTTTCTGGTTGGATATATAGAGTGTCTGATATATGTCAAAGGTAAGTAAAATCTATTAGGTGGCTGTATAGAAATGAACTGTAATGTATGCAGCCTTTGCTTTACTGGGAAATGACTAGGCTATTCTTTGCTTCTTCTTTTCTTTGCAGTTAGATATGAAAATAAATTCATACCCCAGGCTTCCAGTGTGCGATAGATTGCTTTTTAACAATTTTATGGTGATATAATCCACAGAAAAAAAACTGACCCATTTAAAGTGTACAATTCATTGAGTATTAGTGTGTTCACAGAGTTGTGCAACCATCACCACAATCAATTTTAGAACATTTGCATTACCCCCAAAAGAAATCCCATGCCCATTAGCAGTCGCTTCCCATTCTCTCACCCCCAGCCTTCCAGCCCCAGGCAACCACTAATCTACTTTCTGTCTCTAAAAATTTGTAAATAGTATCATACAATATGTGGTTGTTTGTGGTTGGCTTCTTTCCCTTAGCATAATATTTTTGAAGTTCATCATGTTGTAGCATATATCAGTATTTTGTTCTTTTTTGGCCAATAAAATATCTTCCAATTTCTAAGTAATATATCCAATTACCAAATAATATATATTCCATTGTATGGATATACCACATTTTATCCATTCTTCAGTTAATGGATATTTGGATTTTTTCCACTTTTTGGCTAGTATGAGTAATGCTACAATAAACATTACTGTGCAAGTGTTTGTGAGAACATATGCTTTCAATTCTTTTGGGTATATACCTAGCAGTAGAATTGCTGAATCATGTGGTAATGCTATATTTAAGTTTTTGAGGAACTGCCAGATTGTTTTCCGCAGTGGCTGGAACATTCTATAATCCCAACAGCAATGTATCAATGTTCTGATTTCTCCACATCCTTGCCAAAACTTGTTATTATTTGATTTGTTGATTATAGCTATCTTAGTGGGTGTGAAGTGGTATCTCATTATGGTTTGATTTGAATTCCCCTGATGACTAATAATGAGCATTTTTTCATATGTCTATTGTATGTTATATTTATTGTCCATTTGCATATCTTTGGATAAATAGCTATTCAGATCCTTCGCCCATTTTTATTTATTTATTTATTTATTTTCCTTTTTTGCGGTACACGGGCCTCTCACTGTTGTAGCCTCTCCCGTTGCGGAGCACAGGCTCCAGATGCGCAGGCTCAGCGGCCATGGCTCACGGGCCCAGCCACTCTGCGGCATGTGGGATCTTCCTGGACCGGGGCACAAACCCATGTCCCCTGCATCGCAGGTGGACTCTCAACCACTGCGCCACCAGGGAAGCCCCTGCCCATTTTTAAATTGGATTATTTGGGGTTGTCTTTTTATTATGGAGTTGTAAGAGTACTTTACATATTCTAGCTACAAATCCCTTATCGCATACATGATTTTCAAATATTTTCTCCCATTCTGAGTTGCCTTTTCACTTTCTTGATGGTAGTTTTGAAGCAAAAAAGTATTTAATTTTGAAGAATTTCTGATTTATTTTTTCCTTTGTTGCTCTTGATTTTGTTATCATATCTAAGAATCCATGGTATAATCCAAGGTCACAGATTTTTACCTATGTTTCCTCGTAAGAGTTTTATAGTTTTAACTCTTATGTTTAGGTCTATGATCCATTTTGAATTAATTTTTGTATATTGTGTGAGGCAGAGGGGTGCAACTCCATTCTTTTCTATGTGGATATCCAGTTGTCCCAGCACCATTTGTTGAAAAGACCATTCTTTCCCTATTAGATTATCCTGGCACCCCTCTTAAAAACCAATTGACCTCAAACGTAAGGATTTATTTCTGGGCTCTCAATTCTATTCCATTGATCTATACATCTATTGTTTTGTCATTATTACACTGTCTTGATTACTATAGCTTTGTAGTAAGTTTTGAAATTTGGGAGTATGAGTCATCCAACTTTGTTCTCCTTTTTCAAGTTAGTTATTCTGCATCCTGTGTACTTCCATATCAATTGCAGCACCAACTTGCCAATCTTTGCAAAGAAGCCAGCTGGGATTTTGCTGGGATTGTGTTGATTCTTTAGATCAATTTGGGAAGTATTGCCATCTTAACGATATTAAGTCTTCCAATTCAGGAATACAGGATGTCTTTAATTTCTTTCAATGACGTTTTGTATTTTTCAGTGTACAAGTCTTGGACTTTCTTGTCAAATTTTTTTCTTAGCATCTTATTCTTTTTGATGCTATTATAAATGAAATTGTCTTAATTTCCCTTTTGGGTTGTTCACTGCTAGTATGTGGAAATACGACTGATTTTTGTGTGTTGATCTTGTAACTTGCAACTTTGTTGGACTTTTTAAACTCTAATAGTTTTTTGGGCTTTCTGTAAAATTTTAAATATATAATATTAATCATCTGTGAATAGAGATAATATTAATTCTTCTTTTCCAATGTGGAAGACTTTTGTTTCTAGTTCTTGCCTAATTGCCTTGGTTAGAACTTCCATTACCGTAATGTATAAAAGTGGAGAGGGAGGACATCTTGTCTTATTCCTGATCACAGGAGGAAAGCATTCAGTCTTTCCTCTTTAGGCATGATGTTAGCTGTAGATTTTTCACAGATGCCTTTTATCAGGTTGAGGAAGTTCCCTGGTATTCCAAGTTTGCTGTGTGTGTGCACACGTGTGTGTGTGTTTTATCATAAAAGAGTGTTCAATTTTGTCATCTATTAAAGTGATCATGTGTCTTTTTTACTTTATTCTATTAATGTAGTGTATTACAATGATTGGTTTTTGTATGTTGAACCAGCCTGGCATTCCTGAGATAAATCCCGGTTGGTATATAATCATTTTTATATGTTTCTTGACTCAGTTTGTTGGTATTTTGTTGAGGTTGTTTTCTTCTATATTTATAAGGGTTATTGGTCTGTATTTTCTCTTCTCGTGATGTCTTTATCTGACTTTGGTATCAGGGTAATAATACAGGTCTCATAGAATGAGTTGGGAAGTGTCCCTTCCTCCTCTATTTTGAGGATCATTTGTGAATGATTGGTGTTAATCTTTTTCCAAAGTTTAGTGGAATTCATTAGTACAGCCATCTGGTCCTGGGCTTTTCTTTGTGGGAAGTTTTTTGATTACTAATTCAATCTCTTTGCCTGTTATAGATTTATTCAGATTTTCTATTCCTGAGTCGGTTTCAGCAGTGTGTGCCTTTCTAGAAATGTGTCCATCACATCTAAATTATTGACTTAGAGTTGGTCATAGTTTCCCCTATAATCTTTTAAAACTTTCTATAAGACTATGTTTGGTTCCTGATTTTAATAAATTGAGCCTTTGCTCTTTTATTCTTGGTCAGTGTACCTAAATTTGGTCAGCTTTTTCAATCTTTTCAAAGAACCGACTTTTGATTTCATTGATTTTGTTGTTTTTCTACTCTCAATTTCATTTATTTACACTCTAATCTTTGTTATTTCCTTTCTTTTGGTTGTTTTGTTTTTCATTTACTCTTTCTAGTTTCTTAAGGTGAAAGTTAAGCTACTGATTTGAGAGCTTGCTTCTTTTAATATAGGTGTTTACAGCTATGAATTTCCCTCTAAGCACTGCTTTTACTGCATTCCCTAATTTCAGGCATGCCATACTTTCATTTTCACTCATCTTGAAGTATTTTCTAGTTTTCCTGTGATTTCTCCTTTTATCTATTGGTTATTTAGGTGAGTAGTATTTAATTTCCACATCTCTGTGAATTTCCCAAATTTCCTTCTGTTGTTGATTTCTAATGTCATTCTGCTGTGGTCAGAGAAACATTCTTTGCATAATTCCAATCCTTTTAAATTTATTGAGACTTTTGCGTGATTGCATAACATATGATCTATCCTGAAAAATATTCCTTGTGCACTGGAGAAGAATATGTATTCTGCTGTTTTGGATCAAGTTTTCTTTTCTCTCTCTTTTTTTCTTTTTTTTTTTTTTTTGCGGTACGCGGGCCTCTCACTGTTGTGGCCTCTCCCATTGCGGAGCACAGGCTCCAGACGCGCAGACTCAGTGGCCATGGCTCACGGGCCCAGCCGCTCCGCGGCATGTGGGATCTTCCCGGACCGGGGCACGAACCCGTGTCCCCTGCATCGGCAGGCGGACTCTCAATCACTGCGCCACCAGGGAAGCCCTAAAATGACACATTTTAAGAGAGAAATTAACAAATTAGAGTTTTCTCTGAGGTCAGTGTTCAGAATCATCCTAGACTCTGCCTTCGTGAACCACACCTAGTACTGTCCGTTCTACCTTTTTCCTTTTGTTGCAACTGAAACCTGAATAAATGCAGTAGCCTCCTCTCTGTTCTTCCTGCCTCTATTCTAGCCCCCAATCCCATCCGCCCTCCTCACTGGAGTCAGAGGACTCGTTAAACAAGATATTCTGATCTCCAGTAACTTCTCTGTTTAAAACTAATGAAAGCTGACACTGTTAGTGACTTCTCTACAGCCTTCGTTCTCCTCCCTCTCCTCTCCCATGCGGCTGTCACCCCTCCCCCATCCCTCCCAGAATAAGATGCAGTCCTTTTCTGTCTCTCCCACTGTCAAAGGACTGAAAGAATAACATTCCCTGAGTTCCCTTTGCTGAATTATTCATCTTTGCTGCCTGAGCATGACAAAACTTCTCATTAAAAGCCCTGGGTGGGAGTGACCCACCGGGCCCCAGGCCACACAGCTAGCCAGCGAGAAAGCCAAGGGGAGGAAGAGACGCAGTGGCCGGCGTGGAAGGTTCCCCCAAAGGGCCTGTGAGACGGAGTCCTTGAGACCCGGGGACTCGGGAGGGTGATGGGGCACAGGCAGGCTCTTCACCGTAGGGTGACCAGCGTGGTGGTCTGGGGTGTCAGCCTTCTCAAAAGCTTTGGACAAACACAGAAGGCCTGACCCACCATGCTTCTCAGCCCTAGAACGTCCGAGTGCTGAGCAGTCAAAGAAATACTGTCACGGAATTGAAGAGAACTCGGTCTCTGCCGTTAGCACTCTGCTTGGCTGGGTAAAGTAGGACAAGTTGTCCATCCCTATTGTACCTAGAGGGACAGAGCCATGTGGGGTAGAGAGCCAGAGTGGGGAGAGGAGACCTAATTTCTGGTTCCAGCTCTGCCATTAGCCAGCTGTGTGACCCTGGGCACACCGCTTGGCTTCTCTGTGCCTGAGTTTTCACTTGTACGAGGGAGGCAATACAGATGGTGTGGCGATTCAGGGCGTGGGCTCTGGAACCAGGCTGCCCGGGGTTCACATCTCAGCTCTGTCTCTTCTGAGGTACGTGACAGTAACAAACCTGCTTAGCCCGACAAAGCCTCAGTCTTCTCATCTGTAAAACAGGGACAACAATAGTGCCCACCTCAAAAGATTGCTGCAAACTGTACAGCAGTCAGCACACAGCCTTGAGAGACTCTCAGTAGACGGTAGCTATGTGCATCTCATCAGATCCTCGTTCTCCAGAGTTTGATCTGTTCAAGTCACTGGGACCTGGCTTTTCATTCCAGAAGGAGCACGACATTCTGATGATGAGAACATGTGGTTTGCAAGTTGCCTGGGCCAGCCCTTCAGGATATGTCCCTATGGGTGCACACCCCATGTGATGTCCTGCAAACGCTCGTGTGGGCCTCCTCATTTTCGAGGCATCCTGGGCAACACTGCCATGGAGACCAGTGCTCGTGGGCTTACAGGACGTTTGCCCACAACTCTGAATAGGACAGAGCAAGGGCTGTGGGGGAGGAAACATAATTTCCCTCTAACCTTCTGGGTTCTTGGCTGAGACCACCCCCACCCTGTAATAAAAGACAGATTAACAGGAGAAAAAGGGGCTGCTTCCCTTGGCCTCTTACCCCAGACCTGGCTGCCTTGGCTTCTGTTTGCTTTCCATTTGGGGAGCGATGGAGGATTCTGCCAAGAGCCAGGAACCTTCAGAGAAGGGCCCTGGGCCCTGTCACCTTCAAGCCCATTGATGGTGTTGTAGGCAACCTCGCCAACAGAGCAGCCAGGACTGACTCCGCAGAAGATTGCCACTCAGCACTGTCGTCCCAGCTGGGGCTGCCAGCAGTGCCTCCCCAACCACCCACCCACCCACCCACTCATCCATCCATCCACTGATGCATGCATTCATCCCCAAATATTTACCTGCCACGTATCCTGTGCCTGGCCCTGCACTAGGTGCTGTGGGAGCTCAGCAATGAGAACAACACAGGCCTGGACCTCAGGGAGCTTACAGTCTAGTTGGTGGGGAACTTATGAGGAACCACACACATGGACGTGAGATTACAAATCATGAGAAACACAAAGAAATAAATAGAGAGGTGTTGTGAACACGTGTAAGATGGAGTAGGAAGCCAGGAAAGAAGTCCAAGGAGGTGATGCTTAGGCCTGACCCCGAGGGAGAGAAGGCACCAGCCAGGCAATGAGTGAGGGGAGAGGGTGCAGGAGGGCCGGGTGTGTCCCTGCTCCGGGTCAGGGTGTTTCCTAGCATTCTGCCTTTGTGGGTCAGACTCTGGGGTCTGGATGCCTGCTGGCTTTCACTTGACAAACAAACTGTGACTGCTGCCGCCGAGGCTTTTCAACACCTAGCCCTCAGACCGTGGGCATTAGAGTCTGAGAGACAACTTGATAACAGGTAGATCTCTGGGCTGCACAGCCCCCCAGAGACTTGGATTTAGCAGGTCAGGGCGGGCTCAGGAATTTTTATTTTTAACAAGGCCTTCAGGTGGTTCTCTTGTAGGTGGTCTGCTGCTCTGTGGGATATTCTTGGAGTAACTGGCATGTCTATTGTTATGGTCACTGGTCACCTGTGTCTGTGCTGCTCACCCCCACTCTCATCACATCACTGGAGGAATCATTGTATAACACAAACCTGAGTTTCCTACCTCTTTTCTTAAAACATCTTCTTTTATTGCCTATTACTTTCAAAATACATCCATATTCTTTAGTAGGGATTAAATGGTTCTTTGTGCTTTTGTGTCTGCCTCAACTTCTGCTCCTGCTTATTCCCATTTACCCTCTTCGTCTCCAATAGTTCCTGGTGCAGGGTAGACACTGGACAAAAATTTATTTATTACTATGAAATTGAGGCATTTAAAACATATCATATTTTACTTAGGGACCTGGGGATATTTCAAGTCATAAAAATAGAGCTGTTTTCAAACATTTGGAGGTTTGTGTCATGTAAAACACTTGTTTCGAATAGCCCTAGGACCAGTCAGTGGAAGTCATAAGAGGTCTCCATATAAGGAAGTGTGTGCCATTTTTGCAAAGATGTAATCACCTGCATTTGTGAAATGGTTACGTTTCTTCTCTCCTGTAGTAACTCAGCATTGATTCTATGACCACTTGGCAGGCATGTGGTGAAACTGGGAAGAAATAACCTACCATTCTTGAGCTAGGATTCTGTGGAATAAAGGTGAAAGGGAGAAGGAAAGAAAATGAACTCTCCATTTCAGGTAAGTAGAGTATTATGGTTTATGTTACCATACACACCATACCCATATACATCATATATGGAATACCTGTTTTCCATACTACAGAATAGACCAAACCATAATATTCCTTATTGTTTATTTGATGATCCAATAAGTAATTTAGCCTCTTACACTGTCTATGGGTCATCATTACAAACATTAATTCTCATTATAATATTGAAGTATGGAAATACCAGGTAACAAAAATCTCTGCCAGAATGTCAGATAAATCAGCTTTTATTACTGTAACTAAAGAAGTATTCTAGAAAAAAAACAAGTGCATCATGCAGAGATAATTCTTCAGCTCAATTTATTATGTTACGAGTTTTTTTTAATTAAAACAAAGAGCCATGACAAACTAAAGAATAACACTACAGGGGCTTCCCTAGTGGTGCAGTGGTTAAGGATCCACCTGCCAATGCAGGAGTCAGGGGTTCGAGCCCTGGTCCGGGAAGATCCCACATGCTGCAGAGCAACTAAGCCCACGAGCCACAACTACTGAGCCTGCACTCTAGAGCCCGTGAGCCACAATTACTGAAGCCCGCGTGCCTAGAGTCTGTGCTCCGCAACAAGAGAAGCCCTAGCACTACAACGAAGAGTAGCACTTGCTCACCACAACTAAAGAAAGCCTGCACACGGCAACGAAGACCCAACTCAACCAAAAATAAAATAAGTAAATTTATATATAAAAAAAGAATAACACTACAGATCAGAAAACTCATTTGGCTGAGATATAGCTAATAACAAAAGCTAACACCTGGTAGGTACATAATTAACAGCAATTTTCAGAATTGATTGCCGGTACCTTTTTTTCTTATTGTACCTACATAAAATAAAGGAGGGAAAATGTGGGACTGAAGAACAGGACTTTTTTGAACCTCTCTGTCAGGTATCTCTTTCCTTGCTCTGTATATTAGGGACACTTAGATTTTAGTCATTTGGGTAATTTTTTTTTCATTTGGGTAATTTTTAGTCAGAGTTTTAAAGACTTGGGATGCTAACAAAACCCGACAGCTCTAATTTCAACACCAATTTTCAGTAGCTTTTGTTTGTTCAATAAGGCAAATGCTGTGGGGAGGCACACCTTCTTGGTAGTTCCTAGGGTTATTTACTTGGGAGGCATAGTAAGGACATGACTGACTCTGAAGGAAATTTCTCCCAGACCAGAGCTGCTTGCTACTGTTGGCTTCTTACACTATGTGAAGACTAAATCCTGCTCTGCTTAGAAACTTGCCCACCTTTCCCTTCTTTGCCCCTCTAATTTCATTCCCTCCTTATCCCTATCTCTTCTGCATCTTTCAAACTACATCAGATGACTAAATTCTAGGGATCTATTGTACAACATGGTGACTAGACTTAACAATACTATGTCGTATACTTGAAAGTTGCTAAGAGGTTAGAGTTTCATGTTCTCGACATAACAACAACAACAACAACAAAATGGTAATTATATGATGTGAAGAATGTGTTCACTAACTTTATTGTTAGCAAAACTTTCACAATATATATGTGTATCATCATCATGTATACCTTAAACTTACACAATGTTATATGTCAGTTATGTCTCAATAATGCTGGGGAAAAAATGAAAAACTATCCTGGCCCCAGACAGTGAGCTGTACAGAAAATAGCACTGGAGTGAGAAGTAGGAGATAAGAGTTCTAAGGCTTGATCTGTCACTGGCTAGTGGTGTGGCCTTCAGGAATTTGCTTAATTTCTCTATTCCTCAGTTTTATTGTCTATAAAAAGGGGACTGGATCGTATTACCTTAGAGTCAGTTCCAAAATTTGACCTAAAGTAGCACACACATTACCATGCTTTCCACACCTCACCAGACTCTTTTTCCATCTTTCAAACTTCCTCTAAGAAACTTTTTTGTCTTAAAGAGGGTCTTTGCATCTATTAAATACTGCAATTCTTTGCCAATCATGTCACAAGTACCTATGTTGTAAAGTTTTTTAAAAATCATTTTTAACCTCTGAACACATTTAAAATTCAGTATAAATAATGCAGTAATAGTGATGAGAAGAGAAAAAAAATCTACTCTAGAATCTGTTTTTATTCTTAATGTGAAATAAATATATTAATACTAGATGGGAAGTAGCTGATTAATATCTTGAAGGAAAGAAAGAATTTATTTGTCATCTACTCTGTGCCAAGAACATTGCTATGCCCTTGTGAATATTATTTCTGGTAATCCTCACAACAACCTGTTACAGAAGACATTTTCTCACTACACAAGCTGAAGAAACTGAAGATCAGCAAGGTTACCCAATTAACCTAAGGTAACACATCTATTTAGTGGCAGGACTGGGATTTGAACCCAGAAGATTAAAATGTATGTGATTACAACAATGGGAATATACTAAATGATACTGAATTGTACACTTTAAAATGGTTAATGTTATGTAATTCTTACTTCAAAAGGCAAAATAAATATTAAAAATCAGAAAAAAATGTATGTGTTTATAGTGTGTGTCAAGTTAACTAAATCACAGTATGGTCAACTGGAAAATGCTTAGGACTCAGCTCTTTGACGGGCCAGCTCTGCGACCATGAGCAAGTCATTTCACCCCTCCAGATTCCAGTTTTCCCGTCTATAAAATAAGGGAGAGGTAGACTAGCTGGATGATTTCTAGGCTCTTCTTCAGCTCTTAACAGTCTGCAGTCATGTGTTTAGTCTACCACCGAACACTAACTGGTCTTCATTGCCCCCTTGTGGGTGAAAGCTGAACTGTTACTATCTCTGTATTCGTGTAAGATTTCAGAATAATCTTCATTAAAATAACACCAATAAACCCAAATCAAACCAGCCATTTGACGTCATGCAGATAAAGAAGAGTGAATGAATATTTTGCTTTCTATCATTTTTTTTATCATGGTGCAACAAGCTTAGACTCATAACCTTTCTAAACAAAAATAACTACAGTCTCAAATGTGGTCAGGAAAAAAGGACAGATCAAGTAGGCATTTCTCTCTCCCCCACCATCCTGGTTTTCTATTTTATTAGAACACAACCCTTTCAATAGTCTGTCAGTGGTTTTAAAAATATCATAAAATTAAATGGGAAGAGATATGGGATAGGACTGCAGAAAACCAGCAATACAGATAAGATGAAAGGTTAATGCCCAGAATATTTATATAAAAAAAGAGTTTCTAGAAATCGATAAGAAACAAAAATGAATGTTCCTCACCCCAAATGGGCTCAGGACTAGAATGGGCTATTTACTCAAGAAAAAATAAAAATAGTCAATAAATAAATACATGAACAACTATTTACTATCAAAGAACGAAAGAAATGCAAATCTAAACATGAGATTATTTTTCATTCATCAAGTTAGGCAAATGTGGTTTGTGATGATAATATTCCATGAGAGATTGAGTGTTTAGAGAAATAGGCCTTCTCTTATTCGGCTCTCATTGATGTAACTTGGGACAACTTTCTTCTAGAGGGCAATCTGCTAATATATATTAAAAGCCATAAAAATATTCATACTCTTTGGCCCAGAAATTTTACTTATAGGAAATAAACAGAGATGTGAATTAAGATAAATATTAGGGACGTGCAGTGCTGCTTTATTTTATAAAAAGGAGACTGTTGTTGGAAAACTACCTAAATGTCTAGCAATAAGTGTTTGATTACATATATATATATTTTTAAATTAATTTATTTATTTATTTTCGGCTGTGTTGGGTCATCATTGCTGTGCGCGGGCTTTCTCTAGTTGCAGTGAGTGGGGGCTACTCTTCATTTTGGTGTGGGGGCTTCTCATTGCTGTGGCTTCTCTTGTTACAGAGCACAGGCTCTAGGTGTGTGGGCTCAGTAGTTGTGGCTTGCAGGCTCTAGAGCACAGGCCCAGTAGTTGTGGCTCACTAGCTTAGCTGCAGCATGTGGGATCTTCCCGGACTAGGGATCGAACCTGTGTCCCCTGCATTGGCAGGCAAATTCTTAACCACTGTACCACCAGGGAAGTCCCTGATTACATATATTATGGTAAATCCTTCAATAGACTATTTTGCAAGCATTAAATATAATCCGTAGAAGAATATATAATGACTTAGAGAAAAGTGTCATGTATGTTAAGTGAAAAAGATTACAGTAAGTATGTGCAATATGACATCAATTTTCTTTATTACATAAATATATTAAAACACACACATAACCACACTAAAAAGTAATATTTAAAAAATCTGGTTACCTCAGGATAATAGGATTACAGAAAACTTTTATTTTCTTTGTCTTGTTTTTCTGTTTCTTTTGTTCTTTCTGTTTTTTTTTACCATAGGTGTGAATAACTTTTGTAATCAGAAAAAAATAAAGACAAAGTTTTAAAGTGTTTACTGGTGACACTGTTTTCCTGTTGGGAAGAAATGGAAAAAGAGACAATTCAAAGGTTATACCAACACTTGTTCATTAGACTCTATATTGAACAATATATTACAGGACACACCCTTGGCTGTTTCTACAGCAGCCAAGAACAATGAAAGAGAAAAGAGAAGAGATGAGCCTGTCTCTTGCTTCCTCACGAATACACCACAGGAAGGCATGATTTGTATTTTAACTCTAATCAATACAGCTAGCATTTCTTTCATCAAGGCAACGTTTCTGAATTCCTTTTCATCAATCAATTAAGTAGAAGAAGCACAGCTTGGCATGTCTGGCTAAAATTCAGGAGTGCTATGGTAAGACTCATTACACATTTACCCATAATTCATAAAGCATGAAAGGAATTAACAGATTGCTCAAAAATACACTTACTTGTACTCACAGAACCCACCATTTAAAAATGCACTTAAATATGGCTGAACCAAAATTCTCTGTGTTGCCTTGGAGAAGACAAAGTGATTTATGAAGACACACAGATCACTGCAACAGTTCCTATATGACTAAAGGTGATAATTCCTTTATATCTTGAGCCTCGAAGATGCTTATTCTAGCTGGGAAAGCACTAAATAAACCTTCACCCCCTTTAAAAAAAAAAGCCCACACCAATCCTCACACAAACATCACCACCTCCATCAGCAAAATAAAAGCCAGATCTTTGCTTACCAGTTTTTGCAAACATACCAATAAGGGGACATTTAATAATTTAATAACTTTACTTTCATTCTTTATGCCTAGTTTCTATCATTATCCTTTCCTTCTCCTAAAGAGAAAAGAGTAAAGAATGGGGGCTTTATTGGTGATTTTAACTTGAGGAAATTAAAAAGACAGCAAAAAAAAAGGTAACTCTGAATGGTGATGGATATATTAATTAGCTTGATTGTGGTGATTATTTCACAGTGTACACATGTATCAAATCATCAAGTTGAACACCTTAAATATATACAATTTTTATTTGTCAATTATACTTCAATAAAGCTGGGGGGAAAAAGAGACCAGTTTGGAAAAAAACATACACATATATGAATATTTTATCAAAAAATGTATCAGTTTATCTGCCCTAAAATCAAGTGTAAGAAAAGCACTCTGCGGTAATGAATCCTACATCTCCATAGCAAGGGGGTAAAAAAGTGAAATGATTATCTGGATCACTGAGGTAAAAAAATATATATATTGCACTTAGAACTACTACAGGTAATTCAAATGAAAGTAGAGATGCCACTCCCAGACTGAAATTACTCAGATTGGTGCTTCACTTTTCCAGTGTGTTTCAAAAATTTAATTATAGAATTGAGGAGAAACCATCTATTCCACACCTTCCACTTCCGGGAAGAACCATAGCCAAACTATTTCCAAAATATGAGAATCTATACTATTTCTTTTCCTTCCTTCCTTTCTTTCTCTCTTTCTTTCCTTCTTTCTTTCTTTCTCTTTCTTTCTTCTTCTTTCTTTTCTCTCTCTCTCATTCTTAGGATTTGCTCTCTTTACAGCTTTCATATATAACATACATCAGAGTTAATTATATTTATCATGCTATACATTACATCCCTATGACTTATTTATCTTATAACTGGAAGTTTGAACTTTTTGACTGTCTTCATTCAATCCCGCCCCCGCCTCCCACTATACTATTTCTTGAGACATAAAGAGAAAGAGATTTCCTACTGGGCTATGAATCAGGTAGAAAACCTGCAAAGACAGAAAGTTAGTTTTCTGCTTTTAAAGTATCAGTTTTGGCTGAGCAAATCCTTTTTAAGAGCTTATAAACCTATGACCTTTTTGCTTAAAAGTTACATCATTATAGCCTAATCAAAAGGATTTCAGGTGCTGTAGTTGAGGTTGATCTGATAACTTGTTAAATGATTATCCTTAGCAATGGAAACAGTACATGTGGTAAAAAAATTCTGTTTTTTACCCGCTGTGATTTCGACTGCCTGAAGTTCCAATAGGCAAAAATAGAGGGAGGGGAGAAGAGGGCTAAATCTGTGACAGATGGAATCACTGTAATGTAATCATGTGCTGTGGAGAGACTTTTGTCTGTAATTTAAAAGTCACCACTATGTACTGTATATTCAAGCCGTTCGATGCTAATCCAAGTCTCTTTAAAGTCCAATATGTGAAAAGCAACAGAAAAGAATATTTAACAAAATTATCCTTTGCTTTCTGATTTGTTTTGCTCATGTTTTCCTAAGATCTGGACAGTATTCCAGTCAAGAAAATAAAGGGAATATGTATATTCTGTTTATATTTTGTGATGGTCTAATTTTAAATTACAATGAAGAAATAAAGTGGAGAGTCAAGATCCAAGTTCTAGTCCCAATACTCTTCATGTATTTAAAAAATGGCATAAAATAAAGGGAACTTCCCCACCTTAATCTTTTGAGTTTGTTTCCCAATCAGTAGAACGGTATCTGTCTGATCAGTAGGTAGTGGCTGCTTGGAGTACCATGTGAAAAAATGATCCAGAACCACATGTAGGGCAGCCTGAAAGAGTGACTTGATTGATAAATACTCTCTGTCACACCCACCAGTTGCTCAAAAAGGGAAAGGGAGAAAAGAAGCACAAACATTGTATACTGGTTATTCAAAATGCACTTTTTATTCACTTTAACACAGATGATATTTTTACAGTTGAAACAAAATATCTGATACACAATTTTGAGTTTTTAGCAGCACCTGCAACAAGAGGATTGTGGAATACCTCAGGGTAAAGTAGAGATGGCTGAGGCAGGCACAAATTAACCTGAAATTCATCAATCCACTGAAGACATATGGAATCTGAGGCCCCCTGAATGTTGGCCCAACACATGTAAATAAATTAAATAGATATTCTGTATGATGTTTTAATGGACCATTGAAAAACAATATAGTTCCAATTAGAAATATCTTGTTCCAAAAAAATCTAGTGTTCATTAAAAAAAAAACACCTACTGAAAATATTGCACTGCACATTCTAGAGTACACAATTTCTAAGCCTATATGCACAGTTTCTTGTACTCACAGATTTCAGCCTTTGGTGGTTTTTTTTTATCTTACCCAAACTATATGTCCACAACCCACTGAGTATTACTCACCAAAATGCCACTATTTTTTGTCACTTAAGTGCTTTCATTAAGATATTGTGTAGTGATATGGCAGAAAAAAAAATTGGTATGGCTAAGAGGAAAGGGGCTTCAAATGACCTAACACTTGTCTTGTATGGACAGGAGGCCTATGAATGGGATACCTAAGTAATTTCTTTACTTAAATGATCACATGCCATTCTAATAGTGACAAGTACTTTTGTGAGTGGATGGAGGTCTTTATGAAGGCCTGAGATCTACAAATAGAAACTATTATAAGCAGAGTGCAAGTAGAAAGAGAAGGCCCCAGGTCTCATGCACTTAAAAACAATTAGCATTTAATAGTTCCGACATACATATTTTCACCCTAACATGATTGTAGCAAAATGATCATAGAACTTGGAAACCAGTGTGGCTGGCTATAGGCATAGGCAGGATAGAGACCAATACTTAAGAGCTATGGGGTCCCAGTTCTGGCTTTGACTTCTGGCATCAAAATTAGTTGGACAATGGGGTCTGGACTATATTTAAATTGGAAATATTGAGCATTACTGGGTTAAAATATCATCTTCCACTTATCAATGTGGCCAAAAAGTCCCAGAGCTCTTAAAGCACATAAGGTCCCACATGTAAGGCTGATTCCATATGTGGCTACAATGGAGAGTTCTAGGCTATATTCCTGTGAAAGCTCCTGTCCCCTTCCCAACCTAGGTCTCTTTTGGGGTCATTTCTAACTGTCTCTCACTACCTTGGGTCACTGTTTTTATCATAGATGTTGTAAAAGTATAGATTAAAATCTATGCAGGACAAATATATCAACTGACAAGAACTAGCTGCATATTAATAATATAGTATATAGCTGGCAGTCATGGTAATCAAAATTTGACAAACTGTTTTTGTATTTTAATATGGTATCTTCAGGATGTTTATACTGGGCACATAATGATTACTCAGAGCTCAAGAACTTTTCCTGCCATAGTGCAAAAGCAAAAGAAAGAGCTATGTAGTTGCTGTTAAATGCTGATCCCAGAGTAGTTTGAGAAATTTTAAAGTCCCTTTCCATAGTCTTAGCTGTTGCCTTAAGATATATCTAACTAAAGCATGGCACTGAAACGTAGTTTGTAGCTCGCAGATTCCTAGAACTCAGAGCTGGAAGGGACCTTAAACCAAACATCTAGCCAGTACAGAAATTATTTTTATGATATTTTAACAGATGGTCATCCAGCATCTTGAATATTTTCCCTAGAAGGGGGTTCACTATTAAGGCAGTCCATTCTATTGTTGGACAACTCTCTTAAATTCATTCTAATGCTGGGTTAGAGTATGTTCTCTTGTTACTTTCAACGTCCTAGTTTGGCCAGCTCAACATACAGTGCATACAAGAAATCAGTTCCTTCTTCTACAATAAATATTCGAGTTATGGAACCTTAGGAGAAAAGCCCAGTATCCTCCAACCTGTTCTGAAGGCTTCTCTGAGAGCACAGTATGGTGGACCAAAGGACCATCAAAATTATGAGCAGAGTGCACTGCATCCAAAGCCATATACTAAGCAGCATTGCTAAATTGATAAGAGGTTGTCAGAGAAGCAACATCCCTGTGCAGCAAAAGTAGACTTATGAAGTGAAAGCAGACCAACCTTTTATTTGCAAGGGTGGTTGGCATATTTAAACATAATCCATTCACTAGGACCCTGTTACTTCAAACACAAAGAGTATAATAAATCTCCATTGTCATTAGTGTATCTCTTATTGAGATGGTATTTTTTGAAAAGCTCAGATGGGAGCAAACCATACATAAGGATTTAAACAAGGCAGTGTACGTCATTATACTTTTGCATTCCTAATCATTACAACCTCTTTATAATTCAAGATAAGGACATCCTAGTTTGCATAATAATCATTAATGTAATACGACTCAGAGTCTTATTTTTTTTCCCCTTTGGCAGACATGTCAGAAACTGCTTGGCAAGAGTTGATGGTGACATTTGTTAGTTGATTAATGGAATGCTTTAAGGGATAGCTGTAGCTCTTTAACTCCTTCATGCGGCTGGGTTCTAAGTTTAAACTGTGATTTGAAAAATATCTAAATCTTTCAGAACTAAAGCTTTCTGAAATGTCCTGAAACACACAAGAAGGAAATAGCAGAAATCACGCAAAATACACTTGGCTTGATAAAGCTTTTTTTTTTAATTGCTCTACAACTTCAATTTGAAAGGCTCTGATTGACAATCATAACCTTATCTCTTACCCTTTTGTATGTGTGTGCAGTCTTAGAGGGGCACAGTTACTCTTACACTACTGACTGACCAGTTGGGGCACACTTTTAAAAGGCTTCCCACTTTTAACAGCATGAAGATCCTGCTTTGGAACCACTGTTCAAGTCAATAGTGTGACCTAACATGCAATGCTCCAGCTGTTCCTCTACAGCTAACACCTGCCTGACAGCTTCTTCAAAGGCTACTGTCACATTAGTATCATCTTTGGCACTTGTTTCTAGATAAGGGTAATCTCCATTCTCCATGCACCAGGCCTGTGCCTCCTCAGTAGTCACTTGCCTATCCTCTTTGTCTACTTTGTTACCCAGAACTACAAAGGGGAAGTGCTCAGGGTCTTTCACATCTGCGTAGTAGATGAATTCTTTCTGCCAATTACCAAGGTTCTCAAAGCTCTGCCGGTCATCCACGCTGAAAGTCAAGAGGCAGCAGTCTGCTCCCCTGTAGAAGGGTGTCCTAAGGCTCTTGAAGCGTTCCTGCCCTGCAGTGTCCCAGATCTGGAGAGTTACAAAACGTCCATCTACCTCCAGATCTCGATTTAAGAACTCTACCCCTATGGTGTGAAAAGCCTGGGAGTCAAATTTATTGGTTACATAACGGTTCATGAGCGAGCTTTTCCCAACTCCACCATCACCCAAGAGAATGACCTTTAAGAGCAGGGATTTCCCACTCATTGTTGTAGCACCAGATGGAGAAGAGTTTATAACCAAGAGAACCTGAAAATAAAAGAAAAAGTAGAAGGGGAAACAGTTAAACCTGAAACTGAAATCAACTTCATAGTAAATTTCTCTGAATTACAAGGCCTTATTACTTAACTTCTCTTAATTCATGCTCATTAAATGATATAGTACAGCAGAAGGAATAAAACTCTTTTTCCATAAGGGAGAAAATATGTCTTGTTTTTCTGAAGTATCTTGCCTGTGCCAGGAAAATGGCTGAATGCCATGCATAAATGGACTAGCAGATGGTGCTGTAATCTGGTTCAGTTCTGACCCTATTCTAGGGGAGAAAGCCTAGAACAGGAATGCTACTCAAATGTGTAACGTATTAGCTTCTGGTTTGGACAGTTCCAAACAAGAGGCAAAGAGTATGAAATTGATTAGAGGGGTCTGAAGTCTGTTCCTGATGGAGCCAAGAACCGTTGAGGAGAGAAAGCTGTGTAAGCTGGAATCTTGATTCTGTTAGTAGAAGTTTGGTTAGGGTTACATTGGACCCCAGAACTTGGAAAAGAGAAAAAGATCAGGTTTCTTCAGGCATTTGCCCCATTATACTTGAATTGATATGGATACCCTCACAAGTAAAAGATCTTCCATAATCTTTCCTTCATGGAACAATGGCACTCAAGTTGATGACTGTTGATTGGTATCATTATAACAGCTATCATTGAAGAAGAAAATCTTGAATAGCTTATTAATTTCTGGATTTAGGTTCTAATTCCATAATAACACCAATGAAAACATACTGTAAACTCTAAAGAGCTAATAATTATACAGTATCCTTCTTGTTACCTCCACATTCTATACATGAAATACCTAGAATGCATCTTAAAATAAAAAGATCAAATGTTTACTGAACAACTACCTTGTACTAGATTTTGTTAGGTTCTTTCAAACGAGGTCCATTGTGGGAAATCAACAATGATCAAATAAAAACATATAACATATATACCTACCTAGTTGAGAATAAAATGTAAACCTACCCAGTTGGGTCTTTGTCACAATCTTAGTCTTTTTCTTGTTGTTGCTATATTCTTTCTTTTTAGGGTTCTAAAAAACAGATTGGGAAATATTATTTATAAAAATTTATCTAAAATAAAGTTAAGGCTATCTATATATAAATATACTCAAGTCAGGAAAAAAAAAAACCAGACCAACCTCAACTTACCTACAGAGGATGCTTTTCACAAATATACTTGCGAGTTCAAATACTACAAATACCTAACATGGACAAAATAATTTTATTGCATGGACTTTAACTTGTCCTAACTTGAGTGTATTTTATATGATTTTTTAAAGTTTTATAGTCTCTCTATTGAGCTTTCCATTCAAAGTAAAAGTAAATCAAAGAAAGTAGATGATATTCACAATAGATGATATTCAGGAAAGAGAAAGCACAGAGGAGTCTAAGATATGTTGAAATTCTAAGTCAGAGATGAAACTCCTTACCTTTCTACCTACCAATGTTCCCATCTCTAAGAAAGTTATTAATGCACTCAGCCTTGAGGGTGTCTCTGCAACTGATTCCACAAGATCAGAGAAGAAAAAATATGTTTGGGGACTCCTTGTTTACAATATATAATCTTGGCTAATTATTTTACTCATTAATTTCAGTCATCTGTCTAGAACACAGGTTTTAGCATTTAACTGGATTTATTAAATTCAAACACGACTTCATTTATAATTATAGTTAATTATGGCAAGTGTCTTATTTCAGCAGCATCAAGAGTACTGGTCTAAAAAGAAAAAAACAGTTCCTAGATTTGCTGAGTGTTCTTTCTTACTGAGGAATAAAGAAGCTTTTAAGAAATCTCTGCTGCTTAACAATCTCATGTTATTTTTTTCAAATGTAGAAAAAGCATATAATAAGGGATTCATTAGAGATCTAAATCAGTAATTATGAATTTAAATAATGTCTTCTAAACTGATAGGTTTTATCCTCCTTCTTGGTCTATATCTATTCTAAAAAAATTCTCAAGTTTCCTACAATTCCTGATTTTTGTCCTGTTTTTTCTTCTGCTCTCAAATTGCTGTCTTTGGAACTAGCTCAAGTACCAAACATTTCTTTAAATGGAGATGAACCAAGTGTTAGCACACTTCTTTTTTATATTGGTCTGTAGGATAATTTTACAGAGCAGAACTCTTGAACTCTCACTTGAAGGAAGTACAAACTTGGGCACAATATTGACAGTATTACGTGCCCATGCCAAGTGAACTTCCTTAAGTTCCTAGCAAACAGGTGTCCATATTATTAAATGGCTAACTCTACTTTCCCAGCTGCTGCGGATAAATGCAAATGAAGGGTCAAGAACTGAGTAAATATGGAAACCAAATACTCGGCTCCAGGAATAATGAAGTATTAATAACTATCTGAGATATTGCTGCTGTTGCTCGTGCATCCCCTATTTGGTCATGTGCGCACATAACTTCTGGGTGCATAGGGTCTATACCAGGGAAGAACAATGCAGTTCAGTGTCAAGTGCACTGGGCTGGCAGCAATCAGGACAGTCTTCATCACTGCTTTCCCATTCATTGATTTTATGAACTTGGACAGGTCCCTTAATCTTGCTGTGTTTATTCCTATATAAAAATAGAGCTGGTAATGCCTGCCCTACTTAACTCATAGGATTTGGGAGGAAACAACTTATGAAGTTTGCAAAGATTTGTAAGCACTTATTGAAATTTTTAGTTTGGGATTTTTGTTCCTCTCGCTCTCCATCTCCTTTCATTCACGGTGGGGGCCTTGTGACTCAATATTAACCTTTCTCAGAAAGCACCTGCCAGTGGGAGGATAACAATTCTTCCTTTTCTCTTTCTTCCATATCTGAGAATGCCTTGTTCCCCAACAGTTTTGAGCATTTGCATATACTACAGAATCTCAGCATTGGAGGGACCTTAAGGGTCTTCTTGTCCAATCCTGCAATTGATGCTTGAGAAAACAGTTGAGTGCCTATTGTGTGCTGTGTCCTTACTAAGGTGACCCTACACTTTCCTCTGCTGTCTCCAACTCCCATTTATTTGCTGGAGGTAAAAATGAATACAGTTAGGCTTGTCTCCTTGCTTTCAGTCACTAAATCCTGATGATTTTTCTTTGCAATATCCTTTTCCAGTCTTCTGCTACCATCCTCATTTTGGTCCACATCTCCTTGTATCTAATCTACCGTGAAAGCTTCCTGGCTCTTCTCTCCCTGCCTCTAGTTTCTCCCTACCTAATCTACTTTGCAAAGCTTCATCGCTTGAGCACCCACTGAATGTAGACCTTGTTGGAAATCATACATGTTTAAGGCAAGGTCTTACCCTCAAGGAGTTTATAAATTCACATATAAGCTTCAGATCTCATAGTTTACAGTTGAAATAGTATCATTATACTGTCTTATTTTGTTAACAAAATATTTTTTTCCTGCACAACCAAATTCTAAATTCCTGGATCATAAGGCCCTTGTTTGTATGTGTCTTTGAAGCCCCTTCATGCAGCACCAGAGTCCTCCATATGGATAATCAATAAATATTTGTTTATTAATTAGGTAAGTACCCAGAACTAATGCCTCTGAATTGATGCACAGGTACAACAGATCCACAGTTCTGTAAGATATCCAAATATTATTATTTACAAGGTGACTAAAGAGCAGAAGTTATGGACTTATTTGGATCACTTTCTAGATGGGACTTAACAGGAATTCCACCTGTTGAAAGCCAGTGGAAATGCTCCAGTTTCCCTTCATTTCCCTTCACATTTAAAAAATAAATATATAAACTTTTCCACTCCCACCAAAAACAAGAGCAGAATAATTATCTCCACATTATGTTTACAGTGGCTGCTGGCATCCCCATCAGCATCATCATCATCATCCTCATTTGAGTGTGATATCCTTTAGTACATACTTAAATTAAAAAGAACTAGCACAGTACAAAAGCAAACCAGACAATTTTTTTGTCCCCCAAAATATGCCAAATTTAAATCAAAACCTAAAAGAAGATAGCATTAAGTAGGCAAAGGAATTCTTTGATAAACCTAAGTACATTTAATAGGAAAGTCAACTCCCTTATGCATCCTTTAAGGATCCCATATCAGGTTATGATTTGGACTAAAATGTTTATTCTAATTTTGATCCTATTCAGAGAAAGATCTGGCTTTAAATGATTCAAATATCCCAGAGATGCCATTCCCCTTTCCTACCCCACTCCCCAAAACAGAGTAACAATCATTCTCTAAGGATAGTTTATTCACTTTTTTCCCCAATTAGGGTCTACGTCTTGGACAGTAAGATGAATTAGAAACTGATATAACTGATACTCCCTAGCTTTCTTTGTTCTTCAACACACTTGAAACTTTCTGAATTTGCTGTGTCTGCACCCACACAGGCTTATTAAAATTACTGTATTTAGTTGGGGATGCTTGGGGGTGGGGATGGAGGTGAGGGAGGAGGCAGTACAATGATAAGAAGGAGGTTGAACCTTCGAAAATAGTACACTTTAGTGTGATAATGAAGAGAAAGAAAAGCAAACTGGCAACACCAGTTCGGTTGCCATGGGTAGAATGATGCTCAAATCCATAGTGCAGATTGTTTGGGAGCAAGTTTTGAGAGGGATGTGTACTGCAGGGCTAAGGGTGGGGGAAGAGAAACAGGGGAGGGCTAGGCAGTGGGTGAGAGTGGCCCTGGTGGCAATCTGCACAGGCGAGGAGCCATAGTTAGAGCTGTGGGGAAAGCCCATCTTATGGTAACACATCGGTTGAGGCTCTTCAACTCGCTGTTGATTCCTGGAACAATATTTGGAAATACTGCACTGGAGAACTGGGTGGGGCTTTCTTTAATCTACGTAAAAACAATACAAATAAGAAACGATTGGATTTTGAGACCCTCTACCTTAAATGGTGTAGATTGTTTCCAATACAACCTGATGTGTGGGGCTGGGGATGCGGGAGGGTTCCATAGCAGGGAAGCCCTCTGACGCACTGGATTCATTTTGTAGAGCTAACAAGTTATCAGCTACATCCATACTCTGAGTGCAAATGCCACAGCTGTCATGCCACAGCTGTCATGCATATTCCTACATTTATGCCCATATTTATATCCTACATGCAACTAGAAGGGTCCAATGTGGAATTTCACCTCCAACCTTTCACTCCTCACAACGACAGCTCTGGGGCTATGAGCCCGAAGGCACACTAGATAGCAATTTGGCACTGTCCACAGGCCACTCCCTGAGTAGACCTCCTGGAGACGAATAGGTAAGGTTTGAGTGACATTAAGTGAGCAGGGTACAGGGAAAAGAAGCTTCCTTAGGAGGCTGGGAATGCTGGCATCTCCATGATAGGGGTACTGTTAGCATCGGGGACCCAGAAAGTGATATGTCACGCATAGTTCCAACTACCTCGGACCCAGGTTGTCTCACCTCGCCCCCAGCTCTGAGAACCAGCGGTTGTGGCGCATGCGCACTGAGCCACACCCGCTCCCCACAGAGCCCTGCGCCTCTCTGCCGGGCTTTGGCAGCTGCTCTTGATTACTCAGCAACGCCCCCCTCCACCGTCACCTACCCACCCCCCAACTCCGACCCCGCGGCGCCTAGGCCCCTTTCCCAAGGTGCAACTGCCCCCGGGGGCTCACCCAGACCTCCTTCTCTTCCTCTGCCCCCGGGCCTCCCACCTTCTGACCTCCCGCGTCCTCCGGCCGCTAAGCCACTCTCGCTGCCCCCGCACCGGCACCTTACCCAACACAATGGGAGAGAGGCGGGAGAGGGCCGCGGGGGCCAGGCCGGTCAGCTCTGCGTGCCGGCAGTCCGGCTCTTCAGCGACACCGTCACTGCTCCTGCCGCCTCCTCGTCCTCAACGAGGCGGCAAGTGCAGCTTGGACCTAGGTGGCCTAACAGCTGCCGCTCGCGCCCGCTGCTGCCGCCGCACAGCGTCTCGCGCCCGCGCCCGCGCCCGCCCGGGGAGGGGGCGGGGCCCGCACCGCCTCCTCGCGCCCCTTTTTCAGCGCCAGGGACCCGGGGTAGACGCCTCCCGCCCTCGCGCTTCGAGAGCGCTCCCTGGCTCACTCACACTTCTTTCATGATCAGTGTCCAACCCTGGTCTCCTTTGTCCTCCTCCTCTCCCCTCGCAGATCAGTAGGCACAGCGACAATGGACCGTCAAATATTGCTCTCCCACTTAGCTCCTCTGTAGCCACAGCCCCATTTCTGGCAATTACTCTTCGACCTACCTCATTTATCCTACCTCCAAACCCTCTGCTTTTGCCAAGAGGATAGCACATACACACTCTTGTTTAAAATAACTCAGGGAAACACATGATCACGACACATTACTAGGCCCCCTAGCTGGCTATTGCTCATGAAATTCTCGCAGCAATCCAAAAGGAAAGGTTCACATCTGTAGCTCAGGCATAGAAGACACACTGACGTTTACCCTTACAGGTTACCGTTCTAGAAGGCCATCCTAAGAGCATTATCTGAGGTTCCCAGAAATGTTGCTGGGGTAGAATGCAATGTTCCAATTGTGCCTAGCCACCCAACCAGTCATTTCTTTTTGTCTCCTGTGCCCCTCTGGTTCCTCCAACTAATTCCTGATTTTTTCCCCTGAAATCAAAGGAGAGTGGAGCTCCTGGGGTCATCTAGCCTGCACTCCATCTCTGTCAGGCAGATTCATCTTTGAAGCTTCCCTGCTGTCTGATAACCCGTCCCTAAAGTGGCACTACGCCTCACTCTCCACGTGCCCCCTCGTGGCCCTCACGCACCCTCCCTCTACCTAGGCCACGCTCTTTCTGCCTCTTCCCAAGTCAACCACTCAGTCAATTCCATAAACCCTAGCTTAAATGTCACTTTCTCAGGGTAACCTCAACCCCAGAATAGAGTAAGTGCCCCAATTTATTCTCTTGCAGCCTCCTATATAGCCTGCTGTATTTTTCTTTGTAATACTTAGCAGTTTATGATGAGATATTTATTTTAACAATTTTTAATTAAAAAAATTTAATTGAAGTATAGTTGATATACAATATTGTATAAGTTACAGGTGTACAACATAGTGATTCACAATTTTAAAGGTTATACTCCATTTATAGTTATTATAAAATATTGGTTAAATTTCCTGTGTTGTAAAATATATCCTTGTAGCTTATTTTATACATAATAGTTTGTACCTCTTAATCCCTTACCCCCATCTTGCTGCTTCCTTCTTCCCTCTCCCCACTGGTAACCACTAGTTTGTTCTCTTTGTGAGCCTGCTTTTTTTTTTTTTATTATATTCACTGGTTGGTTTTATTTTTTAGATTCCACATATAAGTGATATCATACGGTATTTGTCTTTTTCTGTCTGACTTATTTCACTTAGCATAATACCCTCCAAGTCCATCTATGTTGTTCTGAATGGCAAAATTTCACTCTTTTTTATGGCTGAGTAGTATTCCTATATATATATATATATATATATATACACACCACATCTTGTTTGTGCATTCATCTGTTGATGGACACTTACACTTAGGTTGCTTCCATATCTTGGCAATTGTAAATAATGTTGCTATGAACATTGGGGTGTGTGCATCTTTTTGAATTAGTGTTTTCCGTTCTTTTTGGATATGTGCCCAGGAGTGGAATTGCTGGGTCATATGATAGTCCTATTTTTAGTTTTTTGAGAAACCTCCATACTGTTTTTCACAGTGGTTGCACCAATTTACATTCTCACCAAGAATGGACGAGGGTTCCCTTTTCTCCACATCCTCTCCAATATTCGTCATTTGTGTTCATTTTGATGATAGCCATTCTGACAGGTGTGAGGTGATATTTTGTTGTGATTTTAATTTGCATTTCTCTGATGATTAGTGATGTTGAGCATCTTTTCATGTGCCTGTTGGCTACCTGATTGTGTTTGGAAAAATATCTATTCAGGTCTTCTGCCCATTTTTGGATTGGGTTGTTTGATTTTTTGATGTTGAATTGTATGAGCTGTTTATATATTTTGGATATTAACCCCTTATTGGTCATATCATTTGCAAATATTTTCTCCCATTCTATAGCTTGTCTTTATGATGAGATATTTAAATGTATGATTATTTGCTTGATAACTGCCTTCCTCCACTATACTATAATGCACTATAAAGTCAAGGACTGTGACTGTTTAGATTCACCACCATATCTGCAGAGCCTAGGACAATGCTTGTTACATAGGACATGCTCAGAAAATATTTGTTGAATATGAATGTGCTCCTACTTAAACCAGTCCTGCCCGCTACACAAACACACTAAAACACTCTTCTGTTGGAGAAGAAATGCACATAATCCATTAAAGAAATTTTTTACTCACACATTCTTATCTGTGATAAAAGAAAACTTTTGAGCATGGGCCCCCATATATGTATTTATAGATTTTATACATGTCCTACTGTGCATATCTATTTTATATATACATTATAATACATATACATTGAAAATACTCCAACACAGAAATTTTAAAAGAATGACAAAAAACCAAACATGTTGATGTTCCAATGTTTTCTTTCTGCACTGTATTGAACTGTTTTGTGAACTGCTCAAAATAACAGTCCTTCAAATTAGAGTCTCATCTTTATGTGAATTTAGATTTTTTTGTCCTTTTCTCATGGATGCTATTTTCCAACAGTTTAGTCATCTCTGAGAATCTCCCCAAACCTATTTGCAAGTTTTAAGGGCCTTTTAATTTCTAGGCTTAGATACCCAGTTCTGTAGTCAGAAGCTCATAACTGCTGAAGGTATTATATATTTGCAGAATGTTGGAATCCTTAGGGATTAATTAATTAATCCTTAGGATTAAGCAAAATCCTATGTTAGCCCAAAGACTCCTAAACAAATCCTATATTAAAAGAGTCTCTAGAGGCTACTTGAAAAGCAACTACCATCCGCATAGAATAGAAGCAACATGACTACCACTAGTTAGGAGGGAACAGCACAAGGTGGATAGCTCAAAGTTTCAAAATACCAGCTGTAGGTTTTGTGGCTCTTGGACTGGACTATTCTAAATGATCCATCATTGAGATCTGTCAAACCATGCCCTCCATCAATAATGCTTCCATGCATAATGAAATAATATAATCCTATCCTTGTAACACAGTTACACACACACACACACACACACACACACACACACACACACACACCCCTCCACACACACCCACACACCACTTTTCTACCAAAGCTAGAATCATACTGTGGTCAGTAGGTTGGAGACTAAACCAAAATTGTCTCTAGGTACTGGAGAAAAGGTTACCTTTGGAGAGTGACACACACATGCAAAAATAAGCATTCAGTGTATGAAATCTATTATGTCCAAAAGCCCCCAATCCTAATTCGGTTTTAAATACATTGATCTGGGCTTAAAGAAGACATAATTTGAATGTGATTAATATAAAAGAAAAGCCTGATTTCATGTTCATAAGATGCTTATGAAAAAAAAGAGTTCCATGAAGGGTTCAAATAAATTCATAAACACTGTATACTATTTCCTTTCCTGGAGAATCACAATGCATATTAGAACATTAAAGACTCTTGGAATCTTGCAGTGAAGAAAGCACTTTTTAAAAAACAAACTTCTGTGACCACAAATTCCTTTTGTTTATTGAACATCTGTCAACAGGACTAGTATACCTCAGAACCCAATTTGGCAACTGCTGGCTGTCTTAACTGTACAAAGTTGTAATGTGATAAAAGAACATTGGCTTGCCTTAAACATGGATGGTAGTATATGTCATCTTGCTTGGCCACTCAGATTAATTTATAGTGGTTTCCTGGAGACTTGTGCTGTGAAAATTCTAAGGCATATGTAGCTCAGTAGAAAAAAGTGATTAGTTAGTGGTGGCTACCATGGATGAGGCAATGTGTTTGGCATCCTTGGCCTAGAGTATTTACATGGCAACTATACATGCCATATATCCAGATAATTTTGATTTTGAGTATTTTCTTCTGTTGTCCCCACATTTACAATAATACTTATGGGACCATCTGATATTTTATTCAGAAAATATAGTAGCACAGATTTGTAAAAAGGAAATTGGGCAGTAAGAATTTGTCAATATTTACCTATCATTGTCCAAAAGCCAGTCATTTGTTCTGGTGGCACAATAATTTTTTATCACTTGATATGTGAATAATCTTGTGGAATAGGGATGCTTTGCAAGATTTTCCATAGCCTGAAGGAAAGATCTCTGAAGATAATCCAATTATTGAAAACATCAGTATGAACTCAGTTTTATTATTTTAAATGTTTAAATGTTCGTTGCAGCTCTATTTACAATAGCCCAGAGATGGAAACAACCTAAGTGTCCATCATCAGATGAATGGATAAAGAAGATGTGGCACATATATACAATGGAATATTACTCAGCCATAAAAAGAGACGAAATTGAGCTATTTGTAATGAGGTGGATAGACCTAGAGTCTGTCATACAGAGTGAAGTAAGTCAGAAAGAGAGAGACAAATACCGTATGCTAACACATATATATGGAATTTAAGGAAAAAAATGTCATGAAAAACCTAGGGGTGAAACAGGAATAAAGACACAGACTTACTAGAGAATGGACTTGAGGCTATGGGGAGGGGGAAGGGTAAATGGTGACAAAGCGATAAAGAGGCATGGACATATATACACTACCAAACGTAAGGTAGACAGCTAGTGGGAAGCAGCCGCATAGCACAGGGAGATCAGCTCGGTGCTTTGTGACCGCCTGGAGGGGTGGGATAGGGAGGGTGGGAGGGAGGGAGACGCAAGTGGGAAGAGATATGGGAATATATGTATATATATAACTGATTCATTTTGTTGTGAAGCTGAAACTAACATACCATTGTAAAGCAATTATACTCCAATAAAGATGTTAAAAAAATGCATGTATTTTCAAGTTCTGTTCACTGAAAACAGTTCAAAACAGTGAAAATCCAAGTACCAAAGAGCACCTCTAGTACCCAGACTGAGATTCTAAATATCATTTCCCAGTAAAAGGAATCAAAGTTTCTTAGAGAAATGGCTGATTCTAGGTCTGTGGCAAGATATGTCCAAGATGAATCTGGAATATCTTGTCACACCAGATAGCAAAGAAACTATGGAGCCCCAAGATAATAGAAAATATATGTATTGGTCTCTACCCCCAGTTTCTGGCACAGAGCCCCTGAAATGCTTGTAAATTCCGGAGTGATAAGAATGCTATCTTTTGTTCTAATATTTGGTCTTTGACCCCAGTTCATGACAAGGCTCCTAAATCCCTAAGAATTTCCTGAGTGATTGGAGTATCTTTTGTTCTAAGGAGGCAACTCTGGGTGGGTTCTTGCATGGCTCCTGGATGGGGGCTGATCTCCAGAAAGACCAAGGCTTAACTAGAAACTTGGAATTTCATCCCCATCCTCCACTTCTCTAGAGAGAGGAGAGGGGCTGGAAATAGAGTTAATAACTGATCATGCCTATGTGAGAAAGCCTCCATAAAAATACCCCAAATTATGGGGTTTGGAGATCTTCCAGGTTGGCGAACACATCCACGTACTGGGAGAGTGATGCACCCCAGCTCCACAGGCACAGAAGCTCCTCCACCGGGAGCCTCCCAGACCTCGCCCTATGTAGCTCTTCATCTGACGGTTTACTGTATCCTTTATCATATCCTCAAATAAACTGGTAAACTTAAGTGTCTCCCTGAGATCTGTGAGCTACTCTAGCAAATAATAAAATTCAATGGGGAGGAGGTCAGGGGAACCTCTGTTTTAGAGCTGATTTGTCAGAAACACAGATAACAGCTTGGACTTATGATTGGCTTTTCCCCTATACAGATACACTACTAGGGCTGTGTCGAAAGGACTTAGGAGCCAAACTGAAGAGAGTCTCACTAGCCAAACATGAAGCAATCTGAACATCAGAAAACACAATAACTACAATGGATTGAAATATATCAAATATGTTTCAATACATGAATTCATGATGACACTTAAAAATGTAATTTGTCAAATTGGAGAAAGTTATGAAACTAGCTCATTATTTTAAAACTGGTAAATAAAATAATGAACTGAACATTTAACCTGCCTTTCTTATATACATTCTTTCTCTGTGTAACCAAATAATTCATGGGGAGAATGTTTCAGTAGAAGATTTCCACCTAATAAATTCAGAAGGAATGATAGAATTTTACAACAGCTAATGAATTAATGGATATAGGCAATGATCATCAAAGTCTGCTAACATTACAAGAGTAATAACCAAATATCATCTGACTCTTAATGGAAAAACAAAGCAGTGCCTATGAAGTATTTTGCTAAAAAAGTAAAATTTGAATCCGATCAAACCTCTAGATATAACTATGAATTTTTAGGAAAAAGGACAAAGATGTTAAATAACATCACAAGAATGTAAGCAAGAACATGTAAGACTTGAGTTTAGAGTTGGGAGGTTGGGAAGGGGAACTCCACAGAAAACAGCATGGTTTTTTCAATAAATAAATTGCAAGGAGAATCTGAAAATTTTATTTATAATGATATCAAAACCAAAATATTTAGTAGTAATTATAAAAAAGTGCAAAACTTATACTCTTAAAACAACAAAATGTTGAAAGAAATTAAAAAGATCTAAATAAATGGAAAGACATTCCATGTTTGTGGATCAGAAGACTTAATATTGTTAAGATGGCAATACTCTCCAAATTGATCTACAGATTCAGTGCAGTCCCTACCAGAATTCCAACTAGTGTCTTTGTAGATATTTATAAGCTGTTCCTAAAATCCATATGGAAATTTTGTAAGTTTACAATTTATCCATTGTAAGTGGATAAATTGGCACATGGCCACCATGAGTTTGAATAGCATGTATCAGTCTCCTTTCAAGTTTCTGGAACCTGAAAAATTAAGGACAGTATCCTACATCTTGTCCATTCACTGAAGCCTTTCTACTCTTTGAAGTTCCCCTTTAATAGAAAACCCACTTCCCCCTGGTACCTTCAGAATTCAATATATAGACTCTTGGTTTTGGCAGGACTTTTAGAGTGACTGATTGAATCCACTGATTTCCAAACTTAGCTGCACATTAAAACCACATAGAGGATTTATCAAAACTATAGATTTCAAGTCCCTGACTTTGAAATCTCTGTGGTGTGGCCCACAAATGTATGTTTATAACAAGTTCCCTAGGGGATTGTGATAAGCTGGCCCATGTACAAGATTTAGGAACCCTGAACTTTTTCTAGCCTCTCACCTACTACAGGAATTCCTTTGACAACTCTCTGACTTGTGGTCATTCAGCCTCTGAATACTGACTTCACAAGCAGCCCATTCCATTATTTAGACAGTTTACTTTGCTAGAAAGTTCTTTCTTGTGAAATGATGAAATCTGCAACCTCTAACTCTCCTTATTTTGGTGCTAGTTCTGACCTCAGAGATGGCAGATAGGTTTTGTAGAAGTCTCTCTTAATTGAAAGAAAAATAAAATCAGAAATACAAGTTCCTCCTTTGATGATGGTAGTAGCTTCTAAAAATAGATTACTTGTCAGCAAAAGAAAAAAATCAAAGTGAATACAATGTTCAGTATCTCTGTGCTGTATCATTACAGATCTGTATCATTACAGATTTGTTGTCTTATAGTTATTGCAAATGCTGCAAAACATTGTTCAGATGAATGTGTAAGTCATAACATGATGGTTTGTGTAAAAGTTAATGTTTTGAAAATTGTGTTGGCTAATGTAAAACATCCAAAGTAAGGTTACTCACTTTTCTTTCTTTTAAAATATTTATTTATTTATTTTACTTTTGGTTGTGTTGGGTCTTAGTTGAGGCATGCAGGATCTTCGTTGCAGCAGGCGGGATTCTCATTGTGGTGCGCTGGCTCCAGAGCGCGTGGGCTCTGTAGTTGCTGCACACAGGCTCTCTAGCTGTGGTCCACATGCTCAGTAGTTGCAGTGCCCGGGCTTAGTTGCTCTGCGGCATGTGGGATCTTAGTTCCCCGACTAGGGACTGAACCCACGTCCCCTGCATTAGAAGGCAGATTCTTAACCACTGGACCACCAGGGAAGTCACTCACTTTTCTTAAAGAAAGCAGTGTGATAGCGGCCCCACCCCTTGCATGCCACTCAACAATGACGCCTTTCTTCTATGGGGTCTCGCACTTTTTCCACAAACTTTCCTGGTTGTGGAGCTCCTTACTCCCGTCCCTTCACGCTGTCTTTTCACAGCCAAAAGGTGTTCCCTCCCTCTGTCCACGTTCCAAACCCCACTTTCCAGCACCCAAACCCCCTCCGCAGCGGGCGACTCATGACTCAGGCTGGAATGCACAGAGTTGCAGTGTAGACCATGTGTGCAGTTCTTACTTTGTCCTGCCTTCCACAGACCTTCTGCTGCATTCTCCTTTGATTCCCCCAAAGGTTCTTTTCTGTCTCAGCTGTTTTCCCAACCATGAGGGAGTTTTTCTGAGTCCAGAGACCTCCCCTCAATTTCAGCTTCCCGCCAGGGTTGCTGGTCCCTTTTTTTATTCCTCTTTCCTTTTTTCCTTCTTTCTTTCATCCTACCCAGTTGTGAGGGGATTTTTCTTGTCCTTTTAGGTGTCTGAAGTCTTGCACTAATGCTCAACAGGTGCTCTATGAGAATTGTTCCTAAATGTCCATCAACAGAGGACTGGATAGAGAAGACGTGGTACATATATACAATGGAATATTACACAGCCATAAGAAGAAACGAAATTGGGTCATTTGTAGAGATGTGGATAGACCTAGAGAGTGTCATACAGAGTGAAGTAAGTCAGAAAGAGAAAAACAAATATCGTATATTAACGCATATATGTGGAATCTAGAAAAATGGTATAGATGATCTTATTTGCAAAACAGAAGTGGAGACAGATGTAGAGAACAAATGTATAGATACCTAGGGGGAAAGGGGGGGTGGGAGGAACTGGGAGATTGGGATTGACATATATGCACTACTATGTATAAAATAGATAACTAATGAGAACATACTGTATAGCACAGGGAACTCTACTTAATGCACTGTGGTGACTTAAATGGGAAGGAAATCCCAAAAAGAGGGGATATATGTGTATGTATAGCTGATTCATCTTGCTGTACAGTAGAAACTAACACAACATTGTAAAGCAACTATACTCCAATAAAAAATTAATTTAAAAAAAGAAAGAAAGCATTGTTTTAAGCCTATGAAAGATCAGTTTATATTGATTGTAATGGTAAAGTTAAGGTAAAGTTTAATCTTCCTATTGCCTTAGAAATAAAAATAGTTTTCTTAAATTTTATATATAGCATAAAATCTGTTTGCTTAGTTAATATCTGACAATTTCACCTCATTTGCCAATTTAGATAAATTGAAACTTACTGCTTATGTCACAATGTGAAAATGTGTTGGGATATCTGCTGTGGGGACAGGACTGGGATGGTGGCAATCTGCACACCACGTGCTAGCCAGTGCAATCCGTATTCAATGTAACAAACCTCTAAATATCTGGATTACTTTCATACACCCTTTAAGTCTCCTCTTTCCCAGGTTAATTATGTGCAAGTCGTTTAATCAGTCTTCATGTGGACCTGACTTTTACATCCTTCATTCTTCTCTTCTTCACTAAACACCCACAACTTTGTCACTGTTCCTCTAGAAATATGGTGGCTAGACATGAAGTCAGTACAAATATGCATTGACCACATTTATAATATTAAAAATCATTTCTGAAAATGATTACCTCTTTTGCCCTATCAATGTTTATTATGTTTCATTTCTGGACATTTCACCCATTTGTCAGGGTCACAGAAAATTCTTACTATGTATTTTAAGATGCTAGACTCATCTAATTTGGTTTTATTTGCAAATTTTGTGAGCATGTTCTTGATTCCATAATTCAGGTAATTAATTCATCCATCTATTCAGCAAATATACTTGCTGACTTTGTGTCTGGCCTTGCTTTAGAATGTAGGAGTTTGGTGGTGAGAAACAACAGTCACAGCACCTGGTCTTGTGAATTACAATCTAGTAGCTGAAAATCTAAATGTTAAGTCATGCTGAAGGACACTTTGGCAGTTTCTTACAAAACTAAACATACACTTACCATATGATCCAGCAGTTAACAGCCCTTGGTATTTACCCAAAGGAGTGGAAAACATGTCCACACAAAAACCTGCACACAGATTTTTTTTTAACATCTTTATTGGAGTATAATTGCTTTACAATGGTGTCTTAGTTTCTGTTGTATAAAAAAGTGAATCAGCTATACATATACATCTATCTCCATATCCCCTCCCTCTTGCGTCTCCCTCCCACACTCAGTATCCCACCCCTCTAGGTGTTCGCAAAGAACCGAGCTGATCTCCCTGTGCAGTGCAGTTGCTTCCCACTAGCTATCTATTTTAAATTTGGTAGTGTATATATGTCCATGCTACTCTCTCACTTAATCTCAGCTTACCCTTCACCCTCCCTACATCCTCAAGACCATTCTCCACGTCTGTGTCTTAATTCCTGTCCTGCCCCTAGGTTCTTCAGAACCATTTTTTTTAATATTCCATATATATGTGTTAGCATACGGTATTTGTTTTTCTATTTCTGACTTCACTCTGTATGACAGACTCTAGGTTCATCCACCTCACTACAAATAACTCAATTTCATTTCTTTTTATGGTCGAGTAATATTTCATTGTAAATATGTGCTACATCTTCTTTATCCATTCATCCGTCGATGGACACTTAGCTTGCTTCCATGTCTTGGCTATTGTAAATAGTGCTGCAATGAACATTGTGGTACATGACTCTTTTTGAATTATGGTTTTCTCAGGGTATATGTCCAGTAGTGGGATTGCTGGGTTATACGGTAGTTATATTTTTAATTTTTTAAGGAACCTCTGTAGTGTTCTCCATAGTGGCTGTATCAATTTACATTCCCACCAATAGGGCAAGAGGGTTCCCTTTTCTCCACACCCTCTCCAGCACTTACTATTTGTAGATTTTTTGATGATGGCCATTCTGACTGGTGTGCGGTGATACCTCATTTTAGTTTTGATTTGCATTTCTCTAATGATCAATGATGTTGGGCATCCTTTCACCTGTTTGTTGGCAATCTGTATATCATCTTTGGAGAAATGTCTATTTAGGTCTTCTGCCCATTTTTGGATTGGGTTGTTTGTTTTTTAGATATTGAGCTGCATGAGCTGTTTGTATATATTTTGGAGATTAATCTTTTGTCAGTTGCTTCATTTGCAAATATTTTCTCCCATTCTGAGGGTTGTCTTTTCATCTTGTTTATGGTTTCCTTTGCTGTGCAAAATCTTTTAAGTTTCAGTAGGTCCCATTTGTTTATTTTTGTTTTTATTTCCATTTCTCTAGGAGGTGGGTCAAAAAGGATAGCGCTGTGATTTATGTCATGGAGTGTTCTGCATATGTTTTCCTCTAAGAGTTTTATAGCCTCTGGCCTTATATTTAGGTCTTTAACTCATTTTGAGTTTAGTTTTGTACATGGTGTTAGGGAGTGTTCTAATTTCATTCTTTAATTTGTAGCTGTCCAGTTTTCCAAGCACCACTTATTGAAGAGGCTGTCTTTTCTCCACTGTATATTCTTGTCTCCTTTATCAAAGATAAGGTGACCATATGTGCGTGGGTTTACCTCTGGGCTTTCTATCCTCTTCCATTGATCTATATTTCTGTTTTAGTGCCAGTACCATACTGTCTTGATTACTGTAGCTTTGTAGTATAGTCTGAACTCAGGGATCCTGATTCCTCCAGCTCCATTTTTCTTTCTCAAGTTTGCTTTGGCTATTCAGAGTTTTTTATGTTTCCATACAAATTGTGAAAAGTTTTGCTCTAGTTTGGTGAAAAATGCCAGTGATACTTTGATACAGATTGCACTTAATCTGTAGATTGCTTTGGGTAGTATAGTCATTTTCACAATGGTGATTCTTCTAATGCAAGAACATAGTATATCTCTCCAACTGTTTGTAACATCTTTAATTTCTTTCATCAGTGTCTTATGTGTTTCTGCATAAAGGTCTTTTGTCTCCTTAGGTAGGTTTATTCCTAGGTATTTCATTCTCTTTTTTGCAATGGTAAATGGGAGTGTTTCCTTAATTTCTCTTTCAGATTTTTCATCATTAGTGTATAGGAATGCAAGAGATTTCTGTGCATTAATTTTGTATCCTGCTACTTTACTAAATACATTGATTAGCTCTAGTAGTTTTCTGGTAACATCAGAAACTACTGTTTGCAGACAGGGACAGCTTTACTTCTTCTTTTCTGATTTGGATCTCTTTTATTTCTTTTTCTCCTCTGACTGCTGTGGCTAAAGCTTCCAAACCATGTTGAATAATCATGATGAGAGTGGGCAACCTTGTCTTGTTCCTGAGCTTACTGGAATTGGTTTCAATTTTTCACCATTGAGAACAAAGTTGGCTGTGGGTTTGTCACATATGGCCTTTATTATGTTGAGGTAAGTTCCCTCTATGCCTACTTTCTGGAGGGTTTTTATCATAAATTGGTGTTGAATGTTTTTGAAAGATTTTTCTGCATCTATTAAGATGATCATATGTTTTTTCTCCTTCATTTCATCTATATGGGTTATCACATTGATTGATTTGTGTATATTGATGAATCCTTGCATTCCTGGGAAAAACCCCACTTGATCACAGTGTATGATCCTTTCAGTGTGCTGTTGGATTCTGTTTGCTAGGATTTTGTTGAGGATTTTTGCATCTATGTTCATCAGTGATATTGGCCTGTAGTTTTCTTATTTGTGACATCTTTGTCTGGTTTTGGTATCAGGGCGATGGTGGCCTCGTAGAATGAGTTTGGGAGTGTTCCTCCCTCTGCTATATTTTGGAAGAGTTTGAGAAGGAGAGGTGTTAGCTCTTCTCTAAATGTTTGATAGAATTCGCCTATGAAGCCATCTGGTCCTGGGCTTTTGTTTGTTGGAAGATTTTTAATCACAGTTTCCATTTCAGTGCTTGTGATTAGTCTGTTCATATTTTCTATTTCTTCCTGGTTCAGTCTCGGAAGGTTGTGTATTTCTAAGAATTTGTCCATTTCTTCTAGGTTGTCCATTTTACTGGCATATAGTTGCTTGTAGTAATCTCTCAT